>NC_057801.1:604314632-604323858 GCF_018294505.1 Triticum aestivum
GGGCGGCGGCGGGCGGACGTGTCCGGCTCGCCCGGACGGGTCCGGCTCGCCCGGACGTGTCCGGCAGCGGATGAGGAGCGGGCTAGGGTTTGGGGATCCAGAAAATTCGGGGGAGAGGCTATATTTATAGGTAGAGGGAGCTAGGAGTGTCCAAATGAGGTGCGGTTCCGCCCACACGATCGTCATCGAATGACCGAGAGCATGGAGGGCAGTAATATGGATTATTGGGCTGTTTTGGAGGGGTGTTGGGCTGCAACTTAAAAGAGGCCTTTGCGGATATGCGGTTAACCGTTGGAGTATCAAACGAGCTCCAAATGACCCGAAACTTGACAGGTGGTCTACCGGTGCTATACCAGGGCCACTTGGCAAGGCCCGGTCCATTCCGAGAACGTTCAACACCCGCACACGAAAAGGAGACAAGAGGGGTGCACCGGTGCATGTGGGAGTGTCGGATTGCGAAACGGACAACGGGGAAAATGCTCGGATGCATGAGACGAACACGTATGCGAATGAGATGCACATGATGACATGATATGAGATGCATGACATGAATAAAATGAAAAACAAAAGACAAAAACCAACCACAGAGGGAATATCATATCACATCACCGAAAATGGCAAGAGTTGGAGATACAAATATGGAAAGTTACATCCGGGGTGTTACAACGAGATACTGTTCATCTCCACCGTCGACCTCCTCCAGCCTCCACGGGCTACCGTCGACCTCCTCCAGCCTCCACGGGCTCATGTTCATCCAACCTCCACCGTGCGCTACTCCACTACTGTTCTTCTAGCCCTCCACGGGGTCGTCCTGTTCATCCAGAGGCAATGCCACGGGGTCCTGCATCCACCCCCACCGCTCACAGTTCATCCAACCCCCCCTCCGCAACGCTCATTGTTCATCCAATCGATCGGCTTCAGTTTGCAGCAGTAGCGAAGGAATCGCTCGATCGGGTTCAATTAACAGCCATCGATCGATCGCTCTGGTTCAGTAACGTGTAGCCTACAGTGCAATCGCTCGGGTTCAGTTAGAGCCCAACGCCTCGCTCGGGTTCAGTTTGTAACACCCCGGATCCGATGCGCCAGATGTGTACCAGTTATTCGCCGTCGTTGCCATGTCATTTGCTTGCCTGTTGCATTTTATCATGTCATCTTCTGCATTTCATCTGCATGTTTTTCAAAACTTGCATCCGTTCGGGTTCCCCCCGTTCTCTCCGTTGTCCGTTCTGAGCCCAACCACACTCGCACGCCCGCGGCACCTCCGAAATATTATTTTATAAGTGGCATAAAAATGTTCTCGGGATGGGTTGAAGCTTGGCATGCGGTCGTATAATAGTGTACACAGAGCGCGTGTCAAGTTTCATCGCATTCGGAGCTTGTTTGATAGCCCAACCGTTAAACATATAGCGGTACCCTTGTCGGTACCTTCGTCGGACGTTTCGGTCTCCGAAACAGTTGCCGGGCTGCACGTCATCTCTCTCCTCTCAGCCCAACCCTTCTACACAGCCCATCTACCCTCTTACCTAATCCCCCCCCTCCGTTCCGGACAGTCTGATGGTGATCGAACGGCTCCTAAACGGCCTCAAACCCCCTCAAGCCCTAACCATGTCTATATATAGACGCCAACCCTACCAAACGGAACCCTAGCCCCCCTAGCCTCCTCCAACCTCGTAGCCGCCGCGCCCACCTCCATTTCCATGCCCGGCCAGCCCAGATCCGCCACTTGGCACGCCCCCGCTCATCAGCGCCGCCGCCAGTCGCCTTCCCCGCCAACCAGAGCGTGCCGTGTGCCCCTTCCCGTGCCTGCCACGCGCCGGGCCCCCCGTGGCCCATCCGGCCCGACCGTGCCTGCCGCTCCAGCCCGCGCCCGAGCCGCTCCCTCCTCGATCTCGATCTGGATTGAGAAAGCTCCTACCCCGCCTCGCCGGACCTCCCCTGCCCGTCGCCGGCGAGCTCACCGCCGGAGCGTCCCCGCCGTCTTCGCGCTCGCAGGAGTAACCTAGGCCGCCGTCACTGGGCGCCTCGTCGCTGGCCCCTCCTCCGCGGTCCCCAGGCCCGAATCTGCCTGTTCCCGCCGCCCTGCGCCTCCTCTGGCCTCCCCGACCTCGCCTCGTCCTCACAGGGGTCGGGGACGAGCCCTCCCGCGTAGACCCCGCGCGTTGATCGTCGCCTCCTTCCCTGCGCGTTGATCGTCGCCTCCTTCCCTCGCTTTGGCCCAGGCCACGTCCCGG
This sequence comes from Triticum aestivum, assembly GCF_018294505.1. Lineage (NCBI taxonomy): Eukaryota > Viridiplantae > Streptophyta > Magnoliopsida > Poales > Poaceae > Triticum > Triticum aestivum. The sequence continues at coordinate 604,316,864 of NC_057801.1, forward strand.
CCCGGTCTATCTCCTCTGGCCCGCCTCCTTCCCTGCGTGCTGGCCCGAGCCCAGTGGTGAGCGCCCATTAAACCTCGCCCATGCGTGTTTTAGATATATTGCGCTCACCCGTTTTTTTTCCAGAAACGACCAAGTCCCCGAAATATTTTGACATTATCATGCCATGTTCATCGCATTATATCTCCTTGCATACTGCTCCATTTCGTGCGTGTAATATGTCAAATTGTTCGCCTCAACGAGTACTTCATTTCATTCCATTGCATCGTGTTCATTTGAGCTCATCTTGATGCCTGAATCTTTGATGCAAGTGTGCTTCATAATGTTAGTTCCTGTTTCTTAACAGAACATGTTCATTGTCATTTTTGCCATGTTTGATGTGTGCATCCTATGAGGTTGATGTGTACATGTGTTTTGAACTATGCCATGCCATCTTTACAGGGGTGTATGCCATGTATTTTTGTGATCTCTGTGGCGACTAGCACAAGCATGTAAACTAGGCTTCGTGATGTTGCTGATTTTAGTCCCTGTTCTGCTATTATTTTGATGCCATGTAAACTTGATGCTACAGAGAGATCCATGCATATTTTGAGATACTTCAGTAAGGATGTTTTGAACATATGGTTTTTCTCTATCCATTCATGCCCCTGTTTGAAATTATGGAGTAGTCTAGCATGTCATTTTCTTGCTCTACTTTTGCTAGAAAATGTTTCCTAGCAGATTGTTTACATGTTATTCAATTTTGTCGGGGTTGTTGTAGTTGATCCTTGCATGCTATGAACTTGTTCTTGCCTTGGTTTGTTTCATAAACATGTCTTCTTGCCGATTCTATGCTTATCTTGTCATGCAATGACTTGTGGTGAGTGAATCGAGCTTGTTAAGTAGGGTACTCGTTGTTGCTGTTTTGCTAGGCTGAATCTGTTATTTCGTGATGCTATGTAAACCTGCTGCTACTAGTCATTCTGTGCATAACCTGGAGATGTTCACTAAGGGTGTTTTGTTTTACATGTTATGCTCTATCCATCCATGCCCCTGGTTGCAATTATAGCCTGTTGTAGCTTGTTGTAATCTTGCTCCAAAGTTGCTAAATAATGTTGCTGTCAGCCTGTTAACATTAAGTTCAGTTGTTGCCATGATTGTTGCTAGTGTTCCATGCACCCTATGGACTTGCTCTTGCCATGCTTAGCTTCACAAACATGTCTTATTACTATTGGTTGCCTTGCAATGCCATGTATTGCTCTGTGGTGAGTGGTACAAGCTCAGCAACATGCCTACTTATCGTTGTTCATGACATGTTTAAATCTGTAATATAACTTGCCATGTTTACATGGGTGCCATCATATCTTCTGATCCTTTTTGGCTCATGGTCAGTAAGGGACTTTGGTTCTATGCATTTAGTAGTATCATGACATGCCTTTGTTTGCCATGATAAGTTCCTGTAACATGTCGTTTGATAGCTCTAAACATTGCAACCTGATGTTAATTTCTGCAAAGTCTGAACTGTTATCATTTGCAATCTTGCCATGTGTGTTTGAGCATGTTCTAGTGATTTCTGGAGATAGCTCAGTGTTCATGTTTTGTTATGCTTCACCTGTACATCATGCCCATGACTTTTGTTTTCTTGTTGAGGTCCTGTAGCATGTTGTTTTGGTGCTTGCAAGATGCCTAATTGCTGTTTTGGACAACTTGTCCTTTAAACTTGTTTCATGTGTGTGTGTTGAACCGTTGCTCCGTTTTGAGTGTGCTCTATATGAAACTTGCTTGATTTTGCATGTAGTTTCATATTATCATGTTGCATCCATGTTTTGAGGTGTTTGCTTGATGTTTATATGCATTTTGCATCAATGCCATGTTTGACTTGTTTTGCTCATATCTTCTAGGCCGTAGCTCCGAACTAAATGAACTTTATATGTAACTTGACTAGAATCTCGTGTAGATCATCTTTGTGCATCTTAACTTGCTGTTAAACAACTTGAACATAAGGTTTATTCAGATCTGGACCAACTTCGAAATTTGCATATGAGGACTTACCGGAATTGTTATATGTTGTTTCCGGCCTCATTTAAACTTGCCTTGATCTGTTGTTCTTGTTTGCATCATCTCTTGCCATGAGTAACTTCATGTAGTCTTGTCTTGCATCATACTTGTATTGTGCATCATGCCTTGTTCATGTGTGGTGTGTTTACCTTGTTGTGTGCTTCTTCTCGATAGTTCCCCTTTTCGTTGCGATCGTGAGGATTCGTTCGTCTACGCTTGGTTCGGCTTCATCCGTTCGTCTTCTTCATGGACTCGTCCTTCTTCCTTGCGGGATTTCAGGCAAGATGACCGCTACCCTGGATCTCACTACTATCATTGCTATGCTAGTTGTTTTGTTCTATCGCTATGTTGTGCTACCTATGACCTGTTTATCAAGCCTCCCATATTGCCATGAACCTCTAACCTTTGACACCTTTCCTATGCAAACCGTTGTTTGGCTATGTTACCGCTTTTGCTCAGCCCCTCTTATAGCGTTGCTAGTTGCAGGTGAAGTTGAAGATTGCTCCATGGTGGACATGATTTTAGTTGGGATATCACAATATCTCTTATATTATTAATGCATCTATATCCTTGGTAAAGGGTGGAAGACTCGGCCTTTTGCCTGGTGTTTTGTTCCTCTCTTGCCGCCCTAGTTGCCTTCATACCGGTGTTATGTTCCCGGATTTTGCGTTCCTTACGCGGTTGGGTGATTTATGGGACCCCCTTGACAGTTCGCTTTGAATAAAACTCCTCCAGCAAGGCCCAACCTTGGTTTTACCATTTGCCACACCACCACCTATACCTTTCCCTTGGGTCGGCCAACCCAAGGGTCATCTTTATTTTAGCTCCCCGGGCCAGTACTTGTCTAAGTGTTGGTCCGAACCGAGTAGACTGCGGGGCCCCCTCGGGGAAACTCGAGGTCTGGTTTTACTCATAGGATGTCTCATCCGGTGTTGCCCTGAGAACGAGATATGTGCAGCTCCTATCGGGATTGTCGGTGCATCGGGCGGCTTTGCTGGTCTTGTTTTACCATTGTCGAAATGTCTTGTAAACCGGGATTCCGAGTCTGATTGGGTCTTCCTGGGAGAAGGTATATCCTTCGTTGATCGCAAGAGCTTATCATGGGCTAAGTTGGGACACCCATGCAGGGTATAAACTTTCGAAAGCCATGCCTGCGGTTATAGGCAGATGGGAATTTGTTAATGTCTGGTTGTAGATAACTTGACACCAGATCTGAATTAAAACGCATCAACCGCGTGTGTAGCCATGATGGTCTCCTTTCGGCGGAGTCCGGGAAGTGAACACGGTTTTGGTTTATGCTTGACATAAGTAGGAGTTCAGGATCACTTCTTGATCATTGCTAGCTTCACGACCGTTTCATTTGCTCTCTTCTCGCTCTTATTTGCGTATGTTAGCCACCATATATGCTTAGTCGCTGCTGCAACCTCACGACTTTACCCCTTCCGTTCCCTTTAAGCTTTGCTAGTCTTGATACCCATGGTAATGGGATTGCTGAGTCCTCGTGGCTCACAGATTACTACAACAACAGTTGCTGGTACAGGTTTATGCGATGTTCATGACGCGAGAGCGATGCTTGCTTGTCTTGAGTTCTTCTTCTACTTCATCTTCGATCAGGGGATAGGTTCCAGGTGAGCAGCCTGGGCTAGCAGGGTGGATGTCGTTTGAGCTTTTGTTTGTGTTTCATCCGTAGTCGGATGATGCTCTTATGTATTGTGATGTTGTACTCGTGTGGCATTGTATGCCTCTTGTATGTATCCCCATCTATTATGTAATGTTGATGTAATGATATCCACCTTGCAAAAGCGTTTCAATATGCGGGTCTATCCTTGGTGGGACCTTCGAGTTCCTTTTGGATAGGGTCGCATATTGGGCGTGACAAGCTGGTATTAGAGCCAGGTTCGACCTTAGGAGCCCCCTTGATTGATCGTGTAGTTTGGCCATTGTTGAGTATAGAAGAAAATTGTTTTCGGAGTCTAGTTATATCGGAGAGTAGGAATTCTTTTTACTCCTCAGCCCCTTCATCGCTCTGGTAAGGAATCTTGACGTAGGTGTTTTGAATTACTTCTCTTCCCCTTCAAATTTTCTTTAGGATCATGCAGTTGGTTTTCCGGTTGTTGGTTCTCATCTCTTTTCATCCGGTGCATTTCTCCTCAAGTTGACTCGAGCCTCTTCGCCTTTGCCAAGTTCAATCTTCAGTTGTTTTCTTTCCCACTCGCCCACCCTTCTTCTTCTCGGAACCGGAGTCTATAATCGAGTATCCATCCTACTCGTGCGAAGTCTTTGCTTTCTTTCCTCGATTATTTCAACCGGTGTCTTCTCATCAAGTTATTCATCGGTTCCCCCTTCCAAGTTGTCTTTGTTTTCCCGCCCTCCCACCCTTTCTCTTCCCGGAGTCTGAGTCTCTCTCAACAATGTATTTCATTCGTGCGGAACCTCTTCAGTCTTTCGTAAATTATCTCAACCGGTGAATTCTCGTCTCGGTGGACATTCTTCATCCCTTTTTCTTTTCCGGTGGATTCAATTCAAGTTTTCGGGTTGATCATATTCTTTTACGTAGCTCAAGTGTTTTCCCTGCTCGTTCGCCTCTCGCCAGCTTATCCTTGCGGAGTGTTCAAGACATCTCAGGAGATTTGTCTGTGTTCCAATTAATTCAAGGTTGTCACCTCAGTCAAATATTTCAATTATTCCAGAGCCATTCTCAAATTCTTTTCAAAGTGTGACATAAGTATGATTTTCATCAATCAGATCTTTCCCAAGATCGATTTCAAATCATTTTTCATTGTTGGCTCAACCTCTCTGCTTTTCATTCTCCTGGAGTATCTCAGTAATTTTGGTGCTATTTCTCGTCGTCATTTGAAGACCGAAGAAGAGTTTTCCTCTAAATCTTGCCGGTCCTCTTGAAGATTCGTGGTTCTAGCTTCATATCATCCTCTCGATTTATTTCAGTTTGTCAGATATTCTTTCTTACCCATCCGGAGTATGTCAGGAGTTGTTTTTATATTTCTTTTCATCGGAGGCCATCATTCCAGGCGAATTCTTCATCCTCACATTTCAGTTACCGTTATCCAATTATTCCGGTGCTTCCTTCAAGTGTTCTTTAATCAGCTCATGATCTCTTTGTCCTTTTGCATCTAAATCCCCTCTTTCTTATTGGTTATTCTAATTCTTCCTGGTGATTCATTATCTTTCATCAGTCATTCTGTATTCTTACGGTGGTTCATTCAGATTCTTTTTCCTTTGTTATCGTATCAATCCATTCCTTCTTTCAATCCTACCGGTGGTTCATGAAGACCTTCTCAAGTTTGCGATATGTCACTTCTCTATCCTTTTCAAGAAGAATAAGTAGTATGCGGAATCCATTGCTTGTCATCAATTTAATTTGATGAAGGATAAGCATACAATAAATCTTATTCTTATTTCATCCAAGTGATTAATCCCTTCCTTCGGAGTTTGTTCTTGAGGAATAAATTCTAGTTCCAAGTGTTTTCATCTTTTCTTTTCCGGAGTTCAAATTTCCTTGACCATTTCATCGGCACCTCCATCTAAATCACCGCAAGGCTCATCTTATTCTTCACCCTTCATTCTATCTCATCATCCTTTTGTTACCGGAGTTCTTCATGGTGGTTCTTCATGATTTAATCTTTTCTTCAAGAGTTCATCAAGATTTTGTTGGTGGAGTTCAAGTATCTTTTCTTCTCATCTCGAAGTGCAATTAAGTCTCTGTATTCTTTTGAAGTGGAGTTTTGCATTTCTTCGTTCTTCTAAGCTATCCAATCATTTCCGTTTGTGGCCGGTTATCACCTTATGTTTTTGATATGTCATCCATAAGTCCATGTCAAGCTTATTCTTTCGTTGTTGATTTTCTCAACAACTCCATCCAATCCTTCCTTCTAAGTTCTTTTCATTCTATTTCAATTCTTTCCGGAGGCATTGCGTTGCTTATGTCGTCAAGTGTCATTCCATCTTGTGTAGTTCCTGTTCTAGTCCTCCATGTTCAATCGGAGTGCTGCCTTAATCCTTTCAGTCTTATTTGTTTCTTATCTCGTTCTAACCGGATCATCGTTTATCTGTTTCCGTGACTTTTCGATTCTCGTCATTCTCGTCGTTCCTCCCTTCCTCTCGAGTGCTCTCGATTCTTTGTTTCTTCTCATGAGTTCTTGTTTCACCTCATCCCTTTTCCCTTCCTTCTTGGCCCTAAGATCTCGGGACGAGATCTCTTGTTAGTGGAGGAGTGTTGTAACGCCCCGGATTCGATGCGCCAGGTGTCTACCAGTTATTCGCCGTCGTTTCCATGTCATTTGCTTGCATGTTGCATTTTATCATGTCATCTTCTGCATTTCATCTGCATGTCTTTCAAAACTTGCATCCATTCGGGTTCCCCCGGTTCTCTCCGTTGTCCCTTCTGAGCCCAACCACACTCGCACGCGCCTGCGGCACCTCCGAAATATTATTTTATAAGTGGCATAAAAATGTTCTCGGAATGGGTTGAAGCTTGGCATGCGGTCGTATAATAGTGTAGACAGAGCGCGTGTCAAGTTTCGTCGCATTCGGAGCTCGTTTGATAGCCCAACCGTTAAACATATAGTGGTACCCTTGCCGGTACCTTCGTCGGACGTTTCGGTCTCCGAAACAGTTGCCGGGCCGCACGTCATCTCTCTCCTCTCAGCCCAACCCTTCTACACAGCCCATCTACCCTCTTACCTAATCCCCCATCCGTTCCGGACCGTCCGATGGTGATCGAATGGCTCCTAAATGGCCTCAAACCCCCTCAAGCCCTAACCCTGTCTATATATAGACGCCAACCCTGCCAAACGGAACCCTAGCCCCCCTAGCCTCCTCCAACCTTGTAGCCGCCGCACCCACCTCCATTTCCGTGCCCGGCCAGCACAGATCCGCCACTTGGTGCGCCCCCGCTCGTCAGCGCCGCCGCCAGTTGCCTTCCCCGCCAACCAGAGCGTGCC
>NC_057801.1:604324183-604458764 GCF_018294505.1 Triticum aestivum
GTGCCGCGTGCCCCTTCTCGCGCCTCCCCCGCGCCGGGCCCGCCCGCGGCCCCCCCGCGGCCCGTTCGGCCTGACCGCGCCCGCCGCTCCAGCCCGCGCCCGAGCCGCTCCCTCCTCGGTCCCGATCTGGATCGAGGGAGCTGCTGCCCCGCCTCGCCGAACCTCCCCTGCCCGTCGCCAGCGAGCTCACCGCCGGAGCGTCCCCGCCGTCTTCGCGCTCGTCACCGGTGAGCCCGCGCCGCCCCGTCCTGTTTCCTCCTCTCTCTCCCTGAACCTGTCTCTCTCTCTCTCACACAGGGTCGCTGCCCCGTCGCATGAGTTACCCAGGCCGCCGTCGCTGGGCACCTCGTCGCCGGCCCATCCGACGCCAGATCCGCGGTCCCCAGGCCCGGATCTGCCTGTTCCCGCCGCCCCGCGCCTCTTCTGGCCTCTCCGGCCGTCGTCCTCCCAAGTCCAGCGATCCCCGACCTCGCCTCGTCCTCACAGGGGTCGGGGACGAGCCCTCCCACGTAGACCCCGCGCGTTGACCGTCGCCTCCCACGTGGGCCTCGCTCTGGCCCAGGCCACGTCCCGGCCCGGTCCATCTCCTCTGGCCCACCTCCTTCCCCGCGTGCTGGGCCGAGCCCAGTGGTGAGGACCCATTAAACCTCGCCCATGCGTGTTTTAGATATATTGCGCTCATCCGTTTTTTTTTCCAGAAACGCCCGTCCCCGAAATATTGACATTATCATGCCATGTTCATCGCCTCATATCTCCTTGCATACTTCTCCATTTCGTGCGTGTAATATGTCAAATTGTTCGTCTCAATGGGTACTTCATTTCATTCCATTGCATCATGTTCATTTGATCTCATCTTGATGCCTGAATCTTCGTTCCAAGAGTGCTTCATAATGTTAGTTCCTGTTTCTTAACAGAACATGTTCATTTGTCATTTTTGCCATGTTTGATGTGTGCATCCTATGAGGTTGATGTCTACATGTGTTTTGAACTATGCCATGCCATCTTTACAGGGGTGTATGCCATGTATTTTTCTGATCTCTGTGGTGACTAGCACAAGCATGTAAACTAGGCTTCGTGATGTTGCTGATTTTAGTCCATGTTCTGCTGTTATTTTGATGCCATGTAAACTTGATGCTACAGAGAGATCCATGCATATTTTGAGATACTTCAGTAAGGATGTTTTGAACATATGGTTTTTCTCTATCCATTCATGCCCCGGTTTGCAATTATGGAGTAGCCTAGAATGTCATTTTCTTGCTCTACTTTTGCTAGAAAATGTTTCCTGGCAGATTGTTTACATGTTATTCAATTTTGCAGGGGTTGTTGTAGTTGATCCTTGCATGCTATGAACTTGTTCTAGCCTTGGTTTGTTTCATAAACATGTCTTCTTGCTGATTCTATGCTTATCTTGTCATGCAATGATTTGTGGTGAGTGAATCGAGCTTGTTAAGTAGGGTACTTGCTGTTGCTGTTTTGCTAGGCTGAATCTATTATTTCGTGATGCTATGTAAACCTGCTGCTACTAGTCATTCTATGCATAAACTATAGATGTTCACTAAGGGTGTTTTGTTCTACATGTTATGCTCTATCCATCCATGCCCCTGGTTGCAATTATAGCCTACTATAGCTTGTTGTAATTTTGCTCCAAAGTTGCTAAATAATGTTGCTGTCAGCCTGTTAACATTAAGTTCAGTTGTTGCCATGATTATTGCTAGTGTTCCATGCACCCTATGGACTTGCTCTTGCCATGATTAGCTTCACAAACATGTCTTCTTACTGTTGGTTGCCTTGCCATGCCATGTATTGCTCTGTGGTGAGTGTTACAAGCTCACCAACATGCCTACTTATTGTTGTTCCTCACATGTTTAAATCTGTAATATAACTTGCCATGTTTACATGGGTGCCATCATATCTTCTGATCCTTTTTGGCTCATGGTCAGTAAGGGACTTTGGTTCTATGCATTTAGTAGTATCATGCAATGCCTTTGTTTGCCATGATAAGTTCCTGTAACATGTTGTTTGATAGATCTAAACATTGCAACCTGATGTTAATTTCTGCAAAGTCTGAACTGTTATCATTTGCAATCTTGCCATGTGTGTTTGAGCATGTTCTAGTGATTTCTGGAGATAGCTCAGTGTTCATGTTTTGTTATGCTTCACCTGTACATCATGCCCATGCCTTTTGTTTTCTTGTTGAGGTTCTGTAGCATGTTGTTTTGGTGCTTGCAAGAAGCCTAGTTGCTGTTTTGGACAGCTTTTCCTTTAAACTTGTTTCATGTGTGTGTGTTGAACCATTGCTCCGTTTTGAGTGTGCTCTATATGAAACTTGCTTGATTTTGCATGTAGTTTCATATTATCATGTTGCATCCATGTTTTGAGGTGTTTGCTTGATGTTTGTATGCATTTTGCATCAATGCCATGTTTGACTTGTTTTGCTCATATCTTCTAGGCCGTAGCTCCGAACTAAATGAACTTTATATGTAACTTGACTAGATTCTCGTGTAGATCATCTTTGTGCGTCTTAAATTGCTATTTAACAACTTGAACATAAGGTTTATTCATATCTGGACCAACTTCTAAATTTGCATATGAGGACTTACCGGAATTGTTATATGTTGTTTCCGGCCTCATTTAAACTTGCCTTGATGTGTTGTTCTTGTTTGCATCATCTCTTGCCATGAGTAACTTCATGTAGTCTTGTCTTGCATCATACTTGTATTGTGCATCATGCCTTGTTCATGTGTGGTGTGTTTACCATGTTGTGTGCTTCTTCTCGATAGTTCCCCTTTTCGTTGCGATCGTGAGGATTCGTTCGTCTACGCTTGGTTCGGCTTCATCCGTTCGTCTTCTTCATGGACTCGTTCTTCTTCCTTGCAGGATTTCAGGCAAGATGACCACTACCCTGGATCTCACTACTATCATTGCTATGCTAGTTGTTTCATTCTATCGCTATGCTGCGCTACCTATCACCTGTTTATCAAGCCTCCCATATTGCCATGAACCTCTAACCTTTGACACCTTTCCTATGCAAACCGTTGTTTGGCTATGTTACCGCTTTTGCTCAGCCCCTCTTATAGCATTGCTAGTTGCAGGTGAAGTTGAAGATTGCTCCATGGTGGACATGATTTTGGTTGGGATATCACAATATCTCTTATATTATTAATGCATCTATATACTTGGTAAAGGGTGGAAGACTAGGCCTTTTGCCTGGTGTTTTTTTCCACTCTTGCCGCCCTAGTTTCCGTCATACCGGTGTTATGTTCCCGGATTTTGCATTCCTTACGCGGTTGGGTGATTTATGGGACCCCCTTGACAGTTCGCTTTGAATAAAACTCCTCCACCAAGGCCCAACCTTGGTTTTACCATTTGCCTCACCACCACCTATACCTTTCCCTTGGGTCGGCCAACCCAAGGGTCATCTTTATTTTAGCCCCCCCGGGCCAGTGCTTGTCTAAGTGTTGGTCCGAACCGAGTAGACTGCGGGGCCCCTTCGGGGAAACTCGAGGTCCGATTTTACTCGTAGGATATCTCATCTGGTGTTGCCCTAAGAACGAGATATGTGCAGCTCCTATCGGGATTGTCGGTGCATCGGGCGGCTTTGCTGGTCTTGTTTTACCATTGTCGAAATGTCTTGCAAACCAGTATTCCGAGTCTGATCGGGTCTTCCTGGGAGAAGGTATATCCTTCGTTGATCGCGAGAGCTTATCATGGGCTAAGTTGGGACACCCCTGTAGGGTATAAACTTTCGAAAGTCATGCCTGCAGTTATAGGAAGATGGGAATTTGTTAATGTCCGGTTGTAGATAACTTGACACCAGATCCGAATTAAAACGCATCAACCGCATGTGTAGCCGTGATGGTCTCTTTTCGGTGGAGTCCGAGAAGTGAACACGATTTTGGGTTATGCTTGACGTAAGTAGGAGCTCAGGATCACTTCTTGATCATTGCTAGCTTCACGACCGTTCCATTTGCTCTCTTCTCACTCTTATTTGCGTATGTTAGCCACCATATATGCTTAGTCGCTGCTGCAACCTCACCACTTTATCCCTTCCATTCCCTTTAAGCTTTGCTAGTCTTGATACCCATGGTAATGGCATTGCTGAGTCCTCGTGGCTCATAGATTACTACAACAATAGTTGCAGGCACAGGTTTATGCGATGTTCATGACGAGAGAGCGATGCTTGCTTGTCTTGAGTTCTTCTTCTGCTTCATCTTTGATCAGGGGATAAGTTCTAGGTCGGCAGCCTGGGCTAGCAGGGTGGATGTTGTTTGAGCTTCTGTTTGTGTTTCATCCATAGTCGGATGATGCTCTTATGTATTGTGATGTTGTACTCATGTGGCATTGCATGCCTCTTGTATGTATCCCCATCTATTATGTAATGTTGATGTAATGATATCCACCTTGCAAAAGCGTTTCAATATGCGGGTCTATCCTTGGTGGGACCTTCGAGTTCCTTTTGGATAGGGTCGCATATTGGGCGTGACACAGTTAGAGCTAACGCCTCGCACACATGTGCATACGTGTATGAGAGAAACGCGCATAGCTCGGCCCCCGACCGCCCACCGTAACTGGGAACTCCCTGAAATTTTCGTCGCCCTCGCTTCTACCATGGTTTTTTCCGTCATGGACAGCCCAAAGAATGTCATGCAGCTGCGTCTCCGGCCCGCCAAGGATGAAAAGCCCATTTTCTATCATGATTTTTTGTCATAGAAGTAGGAGCCCACCACATCTATGATGATACCGGTTTTTGTGACAATTATCGTCATAGAAGTGTCATATGTATGACAGAATTTTTTTTCGTTCGGCCCAAAATGTCACCGATGTGTCTTTTTTTTGTAGTGCAACCTGGCGCGGTGGGTGGAGGATAACGTGGATGCGCTTGTTAGGGCCTTTTCTTCCGACGATGATGGGGTAGTAGTTGTGGCGGACGAAGGCGACGTGGTCGACGACGGTTACGGCGGTGCCAGTGACAACGACAGCGGCGCCAGCGATGCATCTGGAGGCGACCCGGGGGAGGCGGTGAGCGATATGTCTGACTGATCCCATGTTTCTCTGTTGTTTATCCTGCATAGAGAAACTCGGGCATGGCCCCAAAGGTTGTTAGAGAATTTTGGGAGGGGATGCTCCTCATGTAAAAAGAGTGTCATCTCTATGCTTTCAGGGCCAATGCTGAATATATGAGCCTACGGGCCCTGCGGCGAGCTTGCTGTTGTAATTTACATTTAGCCAGGACAAGTCCTGAACCGGCTCATGAGGTCATGAGTTTCCAGAGATCCCCTGAGGGACCTGCCGACCCGGTTGAGAGGGCCTCATGAGAGCAAGTGTCGGCCGCAGTATGGCATGCGTGCAGCGTACGTGCCCTTCGCCCAGCCCTGCCCGTGAGGGGCTCGCGAGGGGGAGGCAACCGGTGCGAACTCCAAATTAAGGCAGGAACCAAAATGCAAGAAATCACACGAACGAGAAAATTCACCCTCCCCACGCACACAAATGAAAATTCAACTCCAACTTAAATCCAAAGCAAGGAAGCACGACTACAGAAAGGGAGTCAAAAAGAAAATGGCCGCGTCCAGTGCCTAGTCTAGTCTTCATGTCTTCTCACCAGTGTGGAGCTAAGTGCTGCCACTGGGCGTGGGAGGGAGCCCCCGAGGCCCGAGGGTGGCACTCCTAAGGCTCCGGGGCGTGGACAGCCCCACTCATTATTATGTGAGAATGTCACGAGTGGCGAGCTTCATAGGCGTGAGCCTTACTTCATATTTCCAAACGAGGGCCCCGCCTTGCGCCACCCTCGACGAGCATTGGCGGCAACTGGAAACCAGGACGATGCCAAGGGGCAAAGGGGACGCCAGCGGCACCCTCGACGACCATGGGTCCTCTGCCAGGCGTAGGCTTTGCAGCACCTTCCCGGGAGATGGCCTACCTCGGGGGGACACCTTGCTCCGTGTGCCATGGGGAGGGGCCTTGCTCCTAGCCCCTCTCCTACATCCCCCAGTGCACTCCTCTTGGTGGAAGGGAGGTTGCTGAGCTAGGGCAGCCATCCGCTACTGTGACCTGACCCTCCTGCAACCCATGGTTAGCATAAGCTTGCTCCTGAGGAATTAGTGGTACCGGTAGTTGCTACTGCTGGTGCGGTTGGTGAGGGTACCTTGAGGCTCCTGGAAGGGCTCAGCTTCAGGCGTCTCTTCCGCCAACCTGGCCTGAGGAACGAGCCAGGGTCGTCTTCCAGCGCGTACTCCCGATCCACCATGCACGGCATGTAAGCCTCCGAAGCCACCGCCTCGAAAACTCCGCCGTAGTGCCCCACACTCCATGTTGCCCGACCTAGAGCACCCTCTTGAGGATGGTAGGGCAGCGGCCCGCCTGGGCCGTAGGTGGCAACGCGCATGCCCTCGTTCACCGAAGGTGGTGCGGGTGCGACATGGCGTCCGACGCCGATTGTTGAGCTTGTGTTGATGAAGCCTTGGGGCATGCTTGGGGCCACGCGGGCGCGGAGAGGCCCGTCGTGTCATCTGGCCGAGGCCCGGGGTGCAAGCTGGAAGCAAAAAGGCGGTGCCCCCGAGGCCGCGACATCTAGGAGCTCGACAACGCGCTCCAGCAACACATCCCGACCGCTCTGCATCAACCTGCATCGCAGCAGCTCCCGAGCCACAGTGAGCGCGGCTCTCATGTTTGCTTGTTCCCATCGGGTGTGCGGCGCCGTGGCCACGGCATGGCTTGAGGATCTTGCGACTGCTCGCACGTGCCGCGGAGTAAGGGCGGGCGGTCTGTGACCGCGCCGACCGCGCCCCGCAGTGTTCTGCGGTGCGCGGGCTGCCTGGGGCATGGGGTTGAGGTCTTCTTAGGCAGGCAGCGTGGCCAGGCTGCCCAGTGGTCGGTGCTGGTCATCGGGTCGCCAGACATTGGACTCGCGGAGCAACGGCGGGCTAACCGGCGGAAGGAAAGCTCCGGCGCACCCCTACTTGGCGCACCAAATGTCGGATTTAGGGTTCCGGCAAAACCCTTGAGGTTCGAACAATAGGGTGCGCACGAAGATTTCCCCTATCGAATCTCGCCCTCAGCCTCGCCATGATCTCTAAGCTTAGCTCGATGAATTCACAACACAAGAGACACAAGATTTATAGTGGTTCGGGCCACCGTTGTGGTGTAATACCCTACTCCAGTGTGGTGGTGGTGGATTGCCTCTTGGGATGATGATGAACAGTACAAGGGTAGAACAGCCTCCTGAGGAGAGGAGTTCTTGTGCTTGGTGGGTGCGAGAATGAACTGAGTTTGTTCCTGTCTACCTTCTACTATGGTGGCTAGTCCTATTTATAGAGGCCCTGGTCCTCTCCACAAATATTGAGCAGGAAGGGATCCAACAACGGCCAATTTTAAAGGGGACAACTAGTACAAGCTATCCTGACTAAAGGTAGTCTTTGCCTATCAAAGGCGCTGGCGGTGACGCCGTCTTGGGCTCCATGATGACCTCCGTCTTGCCGTCTTGTTGGTCTTGGTATTGTTGCACCGATATGGAAACCTTTGCCTGATGCCTCGGTACTCCATGCCTGCGCTTGCCCCCTTAGCACCAAAGAGGAAACGAGGACACTGCACGCGCTGGCGCCCGCCTGGCCTTGGTCGTCATGGCTTCTGTCACGGGAATCTCACAAGGTACCCCTTGCCTTAATCTCTCCACCCCCTCGCGAGCTTGCATGGTGAGGCCGCTCCTGAGGAGGCCTTGTGTCGTCCGCCTCATGAGGCTTGGCCCCTCGCAAGGGTCTTGAGTGTTGGTTGACGAAGATGGGCAGTACCGGGCCACTAGTGGAGCCACGCCATGGGCCGCAGGCAGGCAAGTCTGGGGACCCCCGTTCCCAGAACGTCGACACCTTGGAAGATTAAGTACCCTCGGATATTGGTGACATAGTTTAGGTTTCCAAAACTGATCTGATGACCAGGGGTGTAGCTGTTGATCTGCTCAGAATGGCCTATCAAATTGGCACGCAGTGTGAAGCCGCCGAATACGAAGATTTGGCCAGGGAGAAAAGTCTCCCTTAGGGCGGTATTGTTGTTGATGATTGATGGATCCATCGAGCCTTCTGGTGATGACACAGTGGAACTCTCAATGAAAGCACCAATGTCGGTGTCAAAACTGATAGATCTCGGGTAGGGGGTCCCGAACTGCGTGTCTGAGGATCAGAGGTAATAGGAGGCAGGGGACAAGATGTTTACCCAGGTTTTGGCCCTCTTAATGGAGGTAATACCCTACTTCCTGCTTAATTGACTTTGATGAGTATAGGGGTTACGAGAGCCTACCTCAAGATTGTAATGGCTAAACCCTAGATGTCTAGCATGTATGACTGTTCTTGCCCTACAGACTAAACCCTCCGGTTTATATAGACACGGAGGGATCTAGGGTTGTACATACTCGGTTTATAGAGAAAGGATGATGCATGATCCAAATGCCAAGCTTGCCATCCACGCAAAGGAGAGTCCCATCCGGACATGGGGAAAGGTCTTTAATCTCATATCTTCACGGCCCATTAGTCCGGCCTGTATCACCTAGCTCGGATGCCTGAGGACCCCTTAGTCCAGGACTCCCTCACTTACCGATATTACCTATTCTTTGACATTCATCACAAGATAAGACAAACTTACGAGCATCCTTGAAGAGAGTAGGCCAATAAAAACCAGATTGCAATACCCTATGAGCGCTTCTGTCTCCCGCGCGATATCCTCCATAAGCTTCGGAGTGACATTTTCGTAGGAGTTGTTCTTGTTCATGCTCAGGTACACAACGTCTAATAATACCATCTACTCCTTCTTTATAAAGATGTGGGTCATCCCAAAAGTAATGTCTTAAATCATAGAAGAATTGTTTCTTGTGTTGGTATGTAAAGCTAGGAGGAATGTATTTAGCAACAATATAATTAGCATAGTCAGCATACCAAGGCATACTATTAGAAACATTTATTGCATCTAACTGTTCATCAAGGAAACTATCATTAATAGGTTGTGGGTCATCAAGAATATTTTAAAGCCTAGACAGGTTATCAGCTTCGAGATTCTCCACTCCTTTTGTATCAGTGATATGCAAATCAAATTCTTGTAGCAAGAGAACCCACCGAATGAGTCTAGGTTTAGCATCTTTCTTTTTCATAAGATATTTTATAGCAGCATGATCGGTGTGAACAGTCACTTGGAATCAACAATGTAGGATCTAAATTATCACAAGCAAACACCACTGCTAAGAATTCTTTTTCAGTAGTAGCATAATTTCGTTGAGCACTGTCTAAAGTTTTGCTAGCATAATGAATAACATTCAGTTTCTTATCAACTCTTTGTCCTAGAATAGCACCAAAAGCATAATCACTAGCATCACACATAATTTCAAAAGGCAAGTTCCAATCAGGTGGTTGAACTATAGTTGCAGAAATTAAGGCTTTCTTTAGTGTTTCGAAGGCTTCCAAACAGTCATCATCAAAAACAAAAGGGATATCAGATTTGTAAGAGGCGTAATTTTTTAGAGAAGTATTTGATAAATCTCCTATAGAAACTAGCATGACCAAGGAAACTATGAATACCTTTGATATCTTTAGGACATGGCATTTTCTCAATTGCATCAACCTTGGCTTTGTCCACCTCAATACCTCTTTTAGTAAATTTTTATGGCCCAAAACAATACCTTCGTGAACCATAAATTGAGATTTCTCCCAATTCAGGATAAGATTTCTTTGCTCACATCTCTGCAAATCTCGATCAAGATTGCTTAAACAATCATCAATACTTCCCATAAACAGAAAAGTCATCCATGCAACCTCAACAATCTTTTCACAAGAATCAGAGAATATAGCAGTCGTACATCTTTGAAAGGTAGAAGGTGCCTTACATAAACGAAAAGGCATACGTCTATGAGCATAAGTTCCAAAAGGACAAGTAAAAGTGGTCTTTTCTTGATCAGGTTGAGAAACAGGTATTTGTGAAAAACCAGAATATCCATCAAGGAAGCAAAAATGTGTGTGAATAGATAATATTTCTAGAATTTTATCAATAAAAGGCAGAGGGTAATGTTCTTTTCTAGTTGCTTTGTTTAATTTTCTAAAATCAATTACCATTCTATAGCATGTAACGATTCTTTGTGGAATAAGTTCATTCTTATCATTAGGAACAACAGTAATACCACCCTTCTTAGAGACACAATGAAAATGACTTACCCATCTACTATCAGCTATAGGATAGATTATACCTGCTTCCAGAAGTTTCAATATTTACGTTCTTACCACTTCTTTCATCTTTGGATTTAATCGACGTTGGTGATCAAAAATGGGTTTAGCATCAGGCTCCATATTAATCTTGTGCTGGCATAGAGTGGGACTAATGCCCTTAAGATCATCAAGAGTATATCCAATAGTAGCTCGGTGCTTCCTCAGAACTTTCAATAATCTTTCTTCTTCATGTTCTGAAAGGTTACACTACAAAAAAAAAGACACATCCGTGCCATTTTGGGCCGAACGGAATTTTTTTCTGTAATACTTATGACACTTCTATGACGATAACTGTGACAAAACCCGGTATCATCATAGATGTGGTGGGCTCCTACTTTGGGCTTTTCGTCCTAGGCGGGCCGGAGACGCATCTGCATGACAATCTTTCGGCTATCCATGACGGAAAAAACCGTGGTAGAAGCGAGGCCGAGGAAATTTTCGGGGAGTTCCCGGTTATGATGGGTGGTCAGGGGCCGAGCGATGCGCGTTTCTCTCATACACGTACGCGCGTGTGTGCGAGGCATTGGGCTCTAACTAAACCCTAGAGAGGCGTTGCCTAACTGAACCCGAATGATTGCACTGCAGGCTACGCGTTACTAAACCCGGGAGATCGATCATGACTGTTAATTGAACCCGATCAAGCGATTTTCTTCACTACTGCTACTAACTGAAGCTGATCGATGCTGCCTCTGGATGAACAGTGAGTGTTGCAGAGGGCGTGGATGAACAGTGAGCGGTGGGGTGGATGAATAGGACCCCGTGGTGTTGCCTATGGATGAACAGGACCCTGATCGATTGAGTCGGTTGGGGCTGGATGAACAGGACCCCGTGGAGGGCTGGATGAATAGGACGACCCCGTGGAGGGCTGGATGAATAGTAGATGGTGGTGGGGTGGATGAACAGTAGCCCGTGGAGGGGTGGTTGAACAGGAGCCCGTGGAGAGGGGTGGTTGAACAGTAGCCGGTGGAGTAGCGCACGGCGGAGGCTGGATGAACAGGAGCCCGTGGATGAACAGTCGCAGGTGGAGGCTGCAGGAGGTCGATGGTGGATGGACAGTAGCCCGTGGAGGCTGGAGGAGGTCGACAGTGGAGATGAACAGTATCCCGTGGAGTCCCGTTTTGTGGTACACCACACCCCTCCTGATGAACAGGACCCCCATTTCAACCGTAGCGCTCCAACACAAGTCCCTTTCCTTCGTTTTGCAGTACGCCACACCCCTCTGGAACAACAGGACCCTGTTTCGACCGTAGGAGGTCCAACACAAGTCCGTTTGCTCAGTTTTGCGATACGCCAGACCCCTCCCGATGAACAGCATCCCGTTTCGAACGTGGCTGGTCGAACACAAGGTCGATTCCTCCATTCTGCAGTATGCTATGCCTCGTTTCCATCGCTTGTTCCATCCAAGCCGGTTGGTTCCCACGCGTTCCGCTGCCTCCTGATGAACACAACGCATTCCGTTGCCTCCCGATGAACACGACGCATTCTGTTGCCTCCCCATGAACACGATGATGACGCGATTTCTCCGTTCCGACCCAGCCATGTACATGAACCCTGGCCGGTGAGAAGAGCTCAACTATATTGGGCTATTAAAGAGCTCATTGGGCTATGACCAGCTTTCTAACTTGACTAGGATCCGTGACCGTGATCCAGTTTTTTTTCATTTCTTTTAAATGCGAGAAGGACTAATTGTGGCATTTTTGTTAAACCAAACTGCAGTTCATCATAGGGATTCAGCTTGTATTCTGATAATAGACTGATCCAAATTTTTTCCAGTAATATAAGTGATGGACAATGCCTTCGTTAGTGACACGGCATAAGAAGTAAAACCTGCAAAAATAGCCATCATAGAGCAAACCAAACGGTTTATTCTGTGATGAATGTCACATGGCAAAACCTGCATCGTAAAATTGCAGGAAAAGAAAGAAAACATGACATTAAATCAATAAGATTTAGACAGTAAATCAATAAGATTTACTTGATGTGACACGAGTGAATCCTTACCAGGAAATCACTATGTAAGTATTAAACAGAAGATTGATCGTTCAACTACGGGTGGCATGCAGGGGCCCCGCCTACTCCCACAAGTAGGACAGTCTGAACGTCGTGACAAGTTGTATGGACCGAACATCCATGGGACTGGAAATCCTGGTGGGTGCGATAAACCTTGCAATGCATACAGATATTGGAGTGTAACCATAATTGATAAACCATCCTCACAAAAAGATGATCTTGATACTTCAAAATACACAGAATGAATTGAGTGGATAAACATTAACATAGACCATTCTCAAGACTGACCAGACACCAAAAGCGGCAGTACTAACTAACAATACAGGGTTCACAACACAAATCAAGTACTGAACAATAGTACTTACTACAGACAAGCAAAGTTGCACTAATTAGACTCTGTAGACTATTTCTTGCAACCGACCTATGGGATGAACCTCGCATAACTGACTAGGCCATGGACTTCTTGAGAGATATCTACATGCACCATCACCATCTCGTCGACCTTGGAGAACCTAACAGAGTTGTCTTTCCACTCATAAACATGATGATGAAGACAAGCCGCATCAGATTTGTTGGGAAGCTTTAATCGAAGGCACAGCCAGGAAATTGTTGTGGTCAAGTACAACCTTGAGAACATGCCTGACAATAATGCTACAGGAAAACACTAGTTCAGGACACGTGGCGACAAGGATACATTAGCTGGATAGTTTAGCAGTAGAACTCATCCTCGGGTCTTCCAGTTCACATGGCATGACTTTGAGAACTTCATCTCCATCACAGACATGTTTCTAATTCAAACAGAAACCATATTTTATTACAACCTCCGTTCAGAAATATAAGATGATTTTCGATATTATACTCCATATATGACTACATATACGCATAGAAATGAGTGAACAAAGACACTATA
The DNA here is from genome assembly GCF_018294505.1 of Triticum aestivum. Lineage (NCBI taxonomy): Eukaryota > Viridiplantae > Streptophyta > Magnoliopsida > Poales > Poaceae > Triticum > Triticum aestivum. The sequence goes on from NC_057801.1 coordinate 604,337,339, forward strand.
CCATGTCTTCAAAGGCATGAGAGCAGAGGGATTACTTGCAATATCCATAACACAAGTTACTGAGGCAAATATACCCTCTTCAAAGGTAGCATTGATGTTCATAAAGTACTCCCTCCGTCCCAGACTTCTTGTCTTAGATTTGTCTAGATACGGATGTATCAAGTTACATTTTAGTATTAGATACATCTGTATCTAGACAAATCTAAGACAAGAAATTTGGGACACAGGGAGTAGTTGAAAGTAATCTATAAGAAATCAGTGTCAACCTCTCGCATGTTTTGGTCAAAAAAGGAATTTAGAAGCGTCTTTTGGCACACTAAAATCACATGCAAGATCACCCAGAAAGTTGTACTACTAGTACTAGTACTTCATGTTAGATGAAAAAACACGATCAAGATCAAGAAAAAGATCGTCAAGAAGAGATATTACCTGGACTTGCCTAATGAGGGATCCCGGAGAGGGGGGCTTGGATAGGGCGATGGCTTTGAGCTTGTCTGCGGTAGTCTCGGCGGGGTGCTTGCGCTTCTTCGTACAATGAGCATCGACTGTTTTGGCTAGAGCCATAGACATTACATCGGCCGGTGCTCCAGCGTCCATCCAAGAGAGGAAGCTGAGAGAGAGGAGTGAAATGAGGAACGAGATGAGGGATAAGTGAAGTGAGTGGGGGTTTTCTTCAAGAGAGGAAGCTGAGAGAGGAGAGTGAAATTATGGTTGCTTTGTCCGTCCAACTTACTACTGGAAAGGAGGGGGTTTTGTGATTTGACGGCTCATTGGGCATTACTGCGGCGCTTCGATCGGGGTAGTCTACCGTCACTGTACTACGGAGTAATTTAGTGTATGGCTGGTGGACCCAGATGCTGGCTGTCCCACACATCGGCAAAAGTGAGTAATTTAGTGCATGGCTGGAGGAGGATCCGCATGGTAGAGCGTGTCCACTGTTTTTCTGAAGAAAAAAAATGATTACAGCAAGCCTTTCCACTCTTACAACGGAGGAGTGCGAAACATGGCAGCCACTTGAACATACACAGTACTCCTACTACTAGGCATGTGCAGTGGTTCATACGTCGGTACTACATAATCTTGTTGCTAGTGTAGTAAGATATGACGATAACAAATGATGTTGTGTGAATGTCAACTATATGAACAGTAATGTAGTAACATAGTACCTTTTTCTCGACTGTCCGGTCAAGAATGAATGGTGAGATCAATGTTAACAAAACTAGGTCTAGAGGGCACAGAGAGTATGGTGCTACAGTACTCCACGAAACATGAACCATATGAAGCATGAGTAGTGTTAGGCGGGGTGTATGAAGGGTGCACGGGATGGGAGCAAAAGTTCCCTTCTCGACCCACTTTTCGGTGTTTGGCAGAGTGCATGAAGGGTGCATGAGTCCACACTAGTAGGTTAACACAAATACACGAAGAGGAAACAACTATATTGAGATGAGAATGCAACCAAACACACCCACAAGCTTTGTAATACAATGACTGATCTGCACCGTTTGAGTTTGATCCAACGGTCATGTTGCACCGAGACATGGACATGCCCATGCAGAGGCCGCCTAAACACCACCGAAGTCCCTCGGCTTCTTGAGGCGCACGCCATTGGTGATGTAGGGTGCAACCGCCCGCAGTGCCCGCTCCTGGTCAACGGGAGCCAGCTCGTCAAAGACGACGTCCAATGGCATGAATTGATTCCGGTGACGGGGCCCTGAAAGGATTCGCCCGACAATGGGGACGGCAGCCTGCAAGCCCTCCTTGTCCAGCTCCGCCCCACCATCGCGCGGAGACGGCTCAGCTCCTCGGAGATATAGATGAAGAAGGAGACCAGGTCAGGAAGCCGCAGGTCGTTGAAGTCGGCCGGGTGGTCGAACAGGTTTAGCCCGATGGCTGGCATGGTCGCGCTAGCATGATGGTAGGCATCACGCAGCCGCAACACGTGCGTGCCAACTTGGTTCGAGGCAATCCTGGACCTCGTCATGATCGGCCCGCTCGCGCTCCAGCCGGCTCCCCGGATGGCCTATCATATCTCCCGCTATCTGCAGTAACGCCGCCGACGCCTCGAGCATCTTTGTGGTGGACGCCTGCCGCTTTTGAAGCTCAGTGAACTCACGCACTTAATGGAGGAGCATGGCACTCCTCTCCTCCTTGAGCTCACGGAACTCCACGTCCTTGGCCCTGAGCTCTGCATCCTTGGCCTGGAGCTCCTGTGTCAGGCGCCTCACCTTGGACACCATGATCTGCTGCGCCGCCATGGCACCAGGTAGAAGCAATGGGGAGAGGAAGCAAAGGTGGCGAAACGGCTGAAAGGAAATGCAATCTACAGGAAGGCGGAGGGAGCTAGCCGAGGAGCGGGGAATCTTTTGGTTTTCACCATGGTAAAACACCAGTCGACGACTTCTCACATCAGGGAGCAGTGGGTTTTACAGGCGGAGTCATCATGACTAATTGCTGCCGCACCTGCTCCCGTCAATCAAAAAATTAAAAATCCTGCCGCACTCAAACACCAGAGCAACGCTGCGGTGGATATTTAAATTTACCTGCCGGCAATGGGGTGAAAAACAAATGTGGCGGCGGCCTAGCTAATCGGTCGAACTAGCCCAACTAGCTAGCCACCGTGCTTCACTGATGTACTCGGTGGGAAAGGTGGTCTTTCATGATTTGATGACTCATTTACTTGCTTCAGCGCTATGACCGAGGAGGACCCATAAAACACGCGGTAGGGCGTCCCACGTCAGGAAGAATATATGCGTGCACCACCCGGGAGGACCCCGAAACGGCGCGGTAGGGTGTGCCATGTCTCGGCACGGAGGAAAAATGTGCGTGTAAAAATATAATGTATCAGACTTAGTACCTATGGTTCGACCTCGGGACCTAGCCAGTCGGTCAAAAACACCCACTATCCACACAACTTCATCATGCTAACGTGGCACGGAGGATAGATGTGGTTAGCTCCGTCTCGACCAGCCACAACGTCTCTTGTTCTAGGAAATTCTTCTATTTTCCAAGCTTTTTTTAATTGTAATAACACCACGGCAACTAGCGCCGCTCTTCGTGTGTGCCCATGCAAAGGTTAGATGATGGAGAGAAGAGAGATTGAGATCGCAGACCTGGGACCCACCAGTAAGTGAGTCAACGGTCATGCACATGTTGAGGAGGAACTCCCTCTACTCTACTCAACGTAATACTGTATAAAATCAAGTTATGGGACCAAGCCAATAACCGTTGTTGTTTCAGGCTATCGACTTACGCTTTGTAGTCCATGTCGGTGTCAAAACCGGCGGATCTCGGGTAGGGGGTCCCGAATTGTGCGTCTAAGGCTAATGGTAACAGGAGGCGGGGGACACAATGTTTACCCAGGTTCGTGCCCTCTCGATGGAGGTAATACCCTACTTCCTGCTTGATTGATCTTGATGATATGAGTATTACAAGAGTTGATCTACCACGAGATCATAGAGGTTAAACCCTAGAAGCTAGCCTATGATTATGATTGTTGTTGTCCTACGGACTAAACCCTTTGGTTTATATAGACACGGAGCGGGCTAGGGTTACACAGAGTCGGTTTCAGAGAAGGAGATCTACATATCCGAATTGTCAAGCTTACCTTCCACTCAAAGGAGAGTCCCACCCGGACATGGGACGAAGTCTTCAATCTTGTATCTTCATAGTCCAACAGTCCGGCCAAGTATATAGTCCGGCTGTCCAAGGACCCCCTAATCCAGAACTCCCTCAGTATCCCCTGAACCAGGCATCAATGACGATGAGTCCGGCACATAGATTGTCTCCGGCATTGCAAGGCGGGTTCCTTCTCCAAATACTCCATAGAAGATTTTTGAACACAAAGATCGTGTCCGGCTTTGCAAAAAAAAATTCCACATACCACCGCAGAGAGTACAATATTCCACAAATCTAATCCGCTGACAACTTTTCTCACAGCCTGACATCACGCCACGGCCCGGTCATTATTTGAACCATTTTTCTCAACCAGCTGTTACACATATTGCGATGCGGTTTCCTTGGCACGTCTTGTCGAAGCAGAGATCGTGTCCCCATATCATGGGATTCTCATCAATACGGGTGTGGGTAACTGATCACCCACAAGTATATGGGATCTATCGTAGTCCTTTCGATAAGTAAGAGTGTCGAACCCAACGAGGAGCAGAAGGAAATGATAAGCGGTTTTCAGCAAGGTATTCTCTGCAAGTGCTGAAATAAGTGGTAATAGATAGTTTTGTGATAGGATAAATTGTAATGAGCTCTTAAACGAGAGTTGTATAGCAATACATAATCACCTACATTAAACTCATGCTTTTGTATCCTTTTGTCATGCCATCTTTTAACTTTTTCTTTAAACAACTTGGCATTTTCATACGCTTGGGCTCTCCATTCATCAAGTGAGCTAATATCAAATAAGCTCTTCTCACCGGCAAGTTTGAAATCATAGTTGAGCTCTTTAATAGCCCAATATGCCTTATGTTCTAGTTCGAGAGGTAAGTGACAAGCTTTTCCATAGACCATTTTCTACGGAGACATACCCATAGGATTTTTATAAGCAGTTCTATAGGCCCATAATGCATCATCAAGTTTCTTGGACCAATTCTTTCTAGACCTATTGACAGTCTTTTGCAAAATTAATTTGAGCTCCCTGTTTCTCAACTCTACTTGACCACTAGACTGCGGGTGATATGGAGATGCTATCATATGATTAACGTCGTATTTAGCAAGCATATTACGGAAAGCACCATGAATAAAGTGTGAACCACCATCAGTCATTAAGTATCTAGGGACTCCAAACCTCGGAAAAATAACTTCCTTAAGCATTCTAATAGAAGTGTTATGATCAGCACTACTAGTTGGAATAGCTTCTACCCACTTAGTAATGTAATCAACAGCAAGTAAAATATGAGTGTAACCATTAGAGGCAGGAAAAGGTCCCATATAATCAAAGCCCCAAACATCAAATGGCTCAATAACAAGCAAATAATTCATAGTCATTTCTTGATGTCTACTGATATTACCAATTCTTTGACATTCATCGCAAGACAAAACAAACTTACGGGCATCTTTGAAGAGAGTAGGCCAATAAAAACCAGATTGCAATACCTTATGTGCAGCTCTATCTCCAGCATGGTGTCCTCCATAAGCTTCGGAGTGACACTTGCGTAGGATATGTTCCTGTTCATGCTCAGGTACACAACGTCTAATAACACCATCTACTCCTTCTTTATAAAGATGTGGATCATCCCAAAAGTAATGTCGCAGGTCATAGAAAAACTTTTTCTTTTGCTGGTATGTGAAGCTAGGTGGTATAAATTTAGCCACAATATAATCAGCATAATCAGCGTACCAAGGAGTGCCACAAGAAGCGCTTATGACATTTAATTGTTCATCAGGAAAGCTATCATCAATAGGTAGTGGGTCATCAAGAACATTCTCTAACCTAGACAAGTTGTCTGCAACAGGGTTCTCAGCTCCCTTTCTATCAACAATATGTAAATCAAATTCTTGAAGCAGGAGAACCCATCTAATAAGTCTAGGTTTTGCATCCTTCTTTTCCATAAGATATTTAATAGCAGCATGATCAGTGTGAATAGTAACTTTGGAATCAACAATATAAGGTCTAAACTTATCACAAGCAAACACAACTGCTAAAAGTTCCTTTTCGGTAGTAGCATAATTTCTTTGAGCACTGTCTAAAGTCTTACTAGCATAATGGATAACATTTAATTTATTATCAACTCTCTGCCCTAGAACAGCACCTATAGCATAATCACTAGCATCACACATAATTTCAAAGGGTAAATTCCAATCAGGTGGCTGAACAACAGGTGCAGAGACTAGTGCTTTCTTAAGTATATCAAATGCTTCTACACAATCATCATCAAAAACAAATGGTACATCTTTTGTAATAAATTAGTCAGAGGCCGAGAGATTTTTGATAAGTCCTTAATGAACCTCCTATAAAATCCGGCGTGACCAAGGAAACTTCTTATACCTTTGATGTCCTTGGGACATGGCATCTTTTCAATAGCATCAACCGTGGCTTTATCAACTTCAATACCTCTTTCAGAAACCTTGTGCCCCAAGACAATACCTTCATTAACCATAAAGTGGCACTTTTCCCAATTCAAGACAAGATTAGTTTCTTCACATCTCTGCAAAACTCCAGTAAGATTGCTCAAGCAATCATCAAAAGAGGAACCGTAGACGGAAAAGTCATCCACGAAAACCTCACAAATTTTCTCACAAAAGTTAGAGAATATAGCCATAATGCATCTTTGAAAGGTAGCAGGTGCATTACATAAACCAAAAGGCATACGTCCATAAGCAAAGGTACCAAAAGGGCATGTAAAATTAGTCTTTGATTGATCTTTAGCTGACATAGGTATTTGAGAAAAACCAGAGTAACCATCTAGAAAGCAATAATGTGTATGTTTGCATAGTCTTTCTAGCATTTGATCAATAAAAGGTAAGGGGTAATGGTCTTTCTTAGTAGCCTTATTTAATTTGCGGAAATCAATTACCATCCTATAACCTATGATAATTCTTGGCGGAATCAATTCATCTTTATCATTAGGGACAACAGTAATACCTCCCTTCTTAGGGACACAATGGACAGGACTTACCCACTGACTATCAGCAACGGGATAAATAATACCTACCTCCAGAAGCTTGAGTATTTCTTTTCTTACCACTTCTTTCATTTTAGGATTTAAACATCGTTGAGGATCACAAACTGGTTTGGTATCAGCTTCCAAATTTATTTTATGTTGACATAGAGTGGGACTGATGCCCTTAAGATCATCCATAGTATATCCAATAGCGGCACCATGCTTCTTCAGAGTTTTCAATAATCTTTCTTCTTCATGATCTGAAAGGCTAGCGCTAATAATAACAAGATATTTTTCTTTTCATCAAGATAAGCATATTTAAGATTATCAGGCAACGGTTTAAGCTCAAACATGGGACCACCCTTGGGTGGAGGAGGATCCCCTAAGATTTCAACAGGCAAATTGTGTTGCAGAATAAGTTCCTGTTTAAAGAATACTTCATCTATTTCCCTTCTTTCATTCATGAACATATCATTTTCATGGCCTAGCAAATAGTGTTCTAAAGGATCACTAGGAGGTACAACAATAGAAGCAAGACCAATAATTTCATCCTTACTAGGCAATTCTTCCTCACGATGTTGTTTACTAAATTTAGAGAAATTAAACTCATGAACCATATCATCCAAGCCAACAGTAACAACATTCTTTAGCGGGATATTTGGTTTTCCCACAATCTATGGTTGCATTAATAGTACGCAAGAAGGGTCTACCAAATATAATGGGACAAAAGCTATCTTGTGGAGAACCAAGAACATGAAAATTAGCGGGATATTTGGTTTTCCCACACAAGACTTCAACATATCTAACAATTCCCATTGGAGATATAGTATCTCTATTTGCGAGTTTAATTGTAAAATCAATTTCTTCTAACTCAGCAGGTGCAATCTCATGCATAATTTCTTTGTATAATTCAATGGGTATAACACTAGCACTAGCACCCATATCACATAAGCCATGATAACAATGATCTCCTATTTTAACAGAAATAACAGACACGCCTACCACAGGTCTATGTTTATCTCTATCACAGGGTTTAGCAATTCTAGCAGTTTCACCAGTGAATTGAATAACACGCCCATCAATATTATCCGACAAGAGATCTTTAACAATAGCAATATTGGGTTCTACTTTGACTTGCTCAGGAGGTGTATAAGTCCTAGTATTGCTTTTACGAACAACAGTTGAAGCTTTAGCATGATCCTTCATTCTAACAGGGAAAGGGGGTTTCTCAACATAAGAAGTAGGAACAATAGGATCATTATACGTGACAATATTTTCTTCAACTTTAATAGGTGCAGCTACTTTTACTTCTATGGGAGGATCATATTTAAACCACTTCTCCTTGGGGAGATCAACATAAGTAGCAAAAGATTCACAGAAAGAAGCTACTATCTCAGAGTCAAGTCCATATTTAGTGCTAAACTTACAGAAAATATCGATATCCATAAAAGATTTAACACAATCAAACTTAGGTGTCATACCTGACTCCTTACCTTCGTCGAGGTCCCAATCTTCAGAGTTGCGTTTAATTCTTTCCAATAAATTCCATCCAAATTCAATAGGCTTCATCATAAAAGAGCCAGCACAAGAAGTATCGAGCATGGTGCGATTGTTATCAGAAAGCCGAGCATAAAAATTCTAAAGAATTCTCAATTTTGAGAACTCACGATTGGGGCATGAATATAACATTGATTTAAGCCTCCCCCAAGCTTGAGCGATGCTTTCTCCTTCGCGAGGCCAAAAATTATATATATAATTGCGATCACGATGAACAAGATGCATAGGGTAATACTTTTGATGGAATTCCAATTTCAATCTTTTATAGTTCCATGATCTCGTATCATCACATAGCCTATACCATGTCAATGTGTCTCCCTCCAAAGATAAAGGGAAAGCCTTCCTCTTAACAACATCGTCGGGTATACCTGCAAGCTTAAATAGTCCACAAATATCATCCACAAAGCGTAGATGTTCGTCAGGATGCTTTGTTCCATCTCCTGTGAAAGTGTTAGCTAGCAGTTTTTCCATCATACCCGAAGGAATTCCAAGAGGAGTTTCATTTTCAATAGGTTCAGTAGGTTGAGGAGCAACTCTTGGCTCAACCGGATGGGGTGAAGATACCCCGAACAAGCCTCTCAAACAATTACTTTCCATAGTAACAAGTGACAGAAAATTTCAGCACACTAAATAAATTTTTCCTTACCAAATTCCACCTCCCAAAGGCGCTTCACTCCCCGGCAACGGCGCCAGAAAAGAGTCTTGATGACCCACAAGTATAGGGGTTCTATCGTAGTCCTTTCGATAAGTAAGAGTGTCGAACCCAACGAGGAGCAGAAGGAAATGATAAGCGGTTTTCAGCAAAGTATTCTCTGCAACTACTGAAATAGGTGGTAACAGATAGTTTTGTGATAGGATAAATTGTAACGAGCAACAAGTAACAAAAGTAAATGAAGTGCAGCAAGGTGGCCCAATCCTTTTTGTAGCAAAGGACAAGCCTGGACAAACTCTTATGATAGGAAAAGCGCTCCTGAGGACACATGGGAATATCTTCAAGCTAGTTTTCATCACGTTCATATGATTCGCGTTCGGTACTTTGATAATTTGATATGTGGGTGGACCGGTGCTTGGGTACTGCCCTTACTTGGACAAGCATCCCACTTATGATTAACCTCTATTGCAAGCATCCGCAACTACAACAAAAGTATTAAGGTAAACCTAACCATAGCATGAAACATATGGATCCAACTCAGCCCCTTACAAAGCAACGCATAAACTAGGGTTTAAGCTTCTGTCACTCTAGCAACCCATCATCTACTTATTACTTCCCAATGCCTTCCTCTAGGCCCAAATAATGGTGAAGTGTTATGTAGTCGACGTTCACATAACACCACTAGAGGTTAGACAACATGCATCTTATCAAAATATCGAACGAATACCAAATTCACATGACTACTAATAGAAAGACTTCTCCCTTGTCCTCAGGAACAAACGTAACTACTCACAAAGCATATTCATGTTCATAATCAGAGGGGTCATATTGTGCATAAATGATTTGAACATATGATGTTCCACCAAATAAACGAACTAGCATCAACTACAAGGAGTAATCAATACTACTAGCAACCTACTAGCACCAATCCCGTACTTGGAGACAAGAATTGGATACAAGAGATGAACTAGGGTTTGGAGATGAGATGGTGCTGGTGAAGATGTTGATGGAGATTGCCCTCTCCCGATGAGAGGAGCGTTGGTGATGACGATGATGATGATTTCCCCCTCCCGGAGGGAAGTGTCCCCGGCAGAACAGCTCTGCCAAAGCCCTAGATTGGTTCCGCCTCGTGGCGGCGGAGTCTCGTCCCAAAAGGTTCTCTCTGATTTTTTTCTCATTGAGAGACTTCATATAGGAGAAGATGGGCGTCGGAGAGCCACCAGGGGGCCCACAAGGTAGGGGGCGCGCCCAGGGGGGCACCCCCCACCCTCATGAGCAGGGTGTGGGCCCCCTGGCCTTCATCTTTGGCGATGATTTTTGTTTATTTATTTCAAGGTATTCCGTGGAGTTTCAGGACTTTTGGAGTTGCGTAGAATAGGCCTCCAATATTTGCTCCTTTTCCAGCCCAGAATTCCAGCTGCCGGCATTCTCCCTCTTCATGTAAACCTTGTAAAATAAGAGAGAATAGCCATAAGTATCATGACATAACGTGAAATAACAGCCCATAATGCAATAAATATTATCATAAAAGCATGATGCAAAATGGACGTATCAGTAACCCAACGGTGCCATCAATCGTGGGGAGGCGCACAGTTTCTACCGCCTTTATAAAGAGATAGGGATTCCTCTTTTTCACCCACGCCTTCTTCTCCCCCTGCTCATCCATTCTCGCACACTCGAGCTCCAGCACCCAAGTTCGCACCTTCTCTGTAAAGCCATTCCAAACATGTCCGGAGCGGGAGGCAAGTGGATGGTCTTCTTCGTTACGGAGGAGGACATTACAAAGCTCCAGGAAGCCGGATACCTGGCTGCAAACATCATGCACCGGCTCCCGGACACAGGGCAGATCGTCCCTACTCCGGAACCCTACGAGAGGGTTGTATTCCTTGCCCACTTCATTCATGGACTGGGATTCCACCCATTTGTCCGCGGGCTCATGTTTTACTACAGGCTGGACTTCCATGACCTTGCCCCCAATTTCATCCTCAACATCTCGGTGTTTATCCTCCTGTACAAGGCCTTCCTCCGCATCAAGCTCCACTTTGGCCTGTGGCTGAAGACCTTCAACGTGAAGCCAAAGGTGGTGGTCGGCCAACAAGAGGAGTGCGGAGGCACTATGGTGGGCCAGAAGCCCAACGTTACCTGGCTCAAAGGCTCCTATGTTGAGACCGTGAGGGGGTGGCAATTGGGGTGGTTCTATATCACCGAGCCGCGCGACGCCAACTGGGCGGCGGCCCCCGAATTTCGATCTGGCGTCCCCATGCGTTTCACCTCCTGGAAGGAGAAGGGCTTAGCTTGGGGTTCACCGGTGGAGCTGACCGGCTACACACCTGTGTCAAATCTATGATAAGCAAGAAAATTAAGCTTGTCAACGTGGTCCAGGTCATGCTCTTCCACCGGATCCTTCCATGTCAAACACGGGCTTTCAATATGTGGGAGTTCGATCCAGCCAAACAGCAGACGCTGCGAGAGCTCTTCAACACGATGCACAAAGACGTCTGGGAGGTGCTGTTCAAGGCCACCGAAGTACCACCTCCCATTACCGAAGATCGCGGACTCAGCGCAAAGCGCCCCGCCAATCCGGTAAGCTCTTTATATTTTACAAAATGTTCCTTTCCCCAGTATATTTGTGGGAGGAATCTAAGCCGCCACGCCAATTTAACAGGACTGGGTAGCAACAGCGGAGTGGATCGACTGTCCAGCTCCACTACTAGAAGATCCAGCAACGGCTCTCTCAACGGAGATGCTGTTTCTGGCGCCCTACGAGGTGCCGGAGAAGAAGGCCAAGCAGAAGGCCACGGGGACCAGGAAACATCTCCGGCACAAGGTTGTGTCGGACACATCGTCCAAAGATACCAAGCACGCTCCTCCAACGAAAACGAGGAGGAGGAGGAGGAAAGCCCTCCCCCCAACCCGAGGGGGGGAAGAAAAGGAAGGCCGCCCCATCCAGGCTGGTCGAAGGGTCCAAGAAAGGAAGGACCTGTCGGCATTCTAGGAATGGGGGTCCCTAGACTTGCCTGCCTGCGGCCTGTGGCATGGCTCAAGTGGGGGTCCAGTACGGCCCATCTTCATCAACTCAAGCTCAAGACCCTCGCGAGGGGCCAAGCCTTGCGGGGAAGATGACGCAAGGCTTCCTCAGGAACGGCCTCACCAGGCAGGCTCGCAAGGAGGCGGAGAGATCAAGGCAGGGGTACCTCACGAGGTGCTCGTGACGCAAGCCATGACGGACGTGACCAGGTAGGCGCCGGCCTGCGTAGTGTCCTTGTTTCCTCTTTGGTGCAAATAGGGCAAGTGCAGGCGAAGAGTACCGAGGCATCAAGCAAAGGTTACCATTTGAGTGCAACGAGACCAAGACCAGCAGAGCGGCAGACGGAGGTAACCGTGGAGCCCAGACGGCATCATCGCCAGTGCCTTTGGTAGCCGAAGACCAACTTTAGTCAGGATAACTTGTACTAGATGTTCCCCTTCAAAATGGCCGTTGTTGGCTCCCTTCCCTCTCAATATTTGGGAAGAGGACCAGGGCCTCTATATATAGAGATAGCCACCACAGTAGAGGGGATCGAGTTCTCATCTCATCTAGAGGCGGGAAGATCCATCCCAAGTAGAACACCGCACCAGCTCAAGAACACCCTTCGCGAGGTTGTTCTTCCCCTGTACTGTTCATCATCAGCCCCTGAGGCAATCCACCACACCACACACTGGATTAGGGTATTACACCACAACGATGGCCCGAACCAGTATAAACCTTGTTTCCCTCCTGTTGTTCATCGTGTAGCTTAGGTTCTCAGTGAGGCGTTTGGACGTGGATCGGTAGGGGAAAGATCTTCGTGCGCGCCCCAGAGTTTGAACATTAAGGGTTTTGCTGGAACCCGACATCTGACATTTGGCGCGCCAGGTAGGGGTGTGCTGGAATCTTTCTTCCGCCGTCCTGCATTCCACCGCTTCGTCAACTTCATGTCCGGCGACCCGACGGCCAACACCGACCGCTGGGCGGCATGGCCTGCCCATGCCGCGTCGCCTGCCCAAGGTGACCTCAACCCCGCGTCTCAGGCAGCCCGCGCTCCGTAGAACGCTGCGAGGCACGGGCGACGCGGTCAAGCGCCGCCTGCCCTCACCCCGCGGCAGGTGAGATCAGCGGCAAGGGCCTCAAACCACGCCGCATCCACAGCACCACACACCCGATGGGAGCAGGCGAACATGAAGGCCACGCTCACGGTGGCTCGAGAACTGCTGCGTTGCAGGCTACAGGAAAGCGGTCGTGACGTGCTCCTGGAGCGCGTCGCCGAGCTCCTGGATGTCGTTGCTTTAGGGGCACCTCCGTTCTGCGTCCAACTTCCACCCCAGACGCCGGGCGAATCACACAGCGGGCCCATCCATGCCTGCGCGCCCCCGGGCGTACCTCAAGGCTTCATCAACACCAGCTTGGCCGTCAGCGCCGGGCGAGAAGCAACACCGGCACCGCCTCTAGTATGCAAGGGCATGCGCATCGCTACCTACGGCCCAGGCGGGCCACTGCCCTACCACCCCCAAGAAGGTGCTTAAAGCCAAACCGCGTGGAGTATGGGGCACTATGGCGAGGCCTTTGGGCGGCGACCCCGGAGGCTTATGTGCCCCCATGGTGGATCGAGAGTACGCACTGGAAGAAGACCATGGCTCGTTCCTCGGGCCAGGTTGGGAGGAAGAGACGCCAGAAGCCGAACCCTTTCAGGAGCCTAAAGGAAGCCTCGCCAACCGCGCCGGCGGCAGCAGTTATCGGGTACCGCTAATTCCTCAGGAGCAAGCTTATGCTAACCATGGGTCGCAGGAACTCCAGGTCACTACAGTGGATGGTTGCCCCAGTGCAGCAACCTTCGTCCCCTCAGGAGGAGGGCACCGGGGGCTAGAGAGGGTTCGGGAGCCAGGCCCCTCCCCACGGCACCCGGAGCAAGGTGTTCCTCGAAGGTAGGCCCTCTGTTGGTGAGGTGCCGCAACGCCTGCCCCCGGTAGAGGACCCGTGGTCATCGGGGGAACCGTTGGCGTCCCCTTTTCCCCATTGGCGTCGTCCTGGTTTCCGGTCGCCGTCAATGGTGGTCAAGGGTGGCGCAAGGCGGGGATCCTCATCTGGCGATATGAAGCAAGGCCGGTACCTGTGAAGAGGGCCCAGTGCCTGTGAAACTCGCCACCCATGACACTCTCACGTAATAATGAGTTGGGGCTGTACACGCCCCAGAGTCTCCAGAGAGCCGCCCACGGATCTCTGGGGCTCCCTCCCACGCCCAGTGGGAGCACTTAGCTCCATGCTAGTGAGAAGACGTCAAAGACTAGACTAGGTGCCAGACGCGGCCTTTTGCTATTGCTTCCTTTTGTGTGGTCTAGCTTTCTTGTTTCAGACCTAAGTTGAGGTTGAATTTGTGCTTGCGACTGTGAGGATGTGTGTCTTGTTTTGTTCGCGTGCTTTCCCGTGTTACAGTTTTTGCTCAAGATGGGATTCGCACTAGCTGCCTCCCTCTCGTGAGCCCCTTGCGGGCAGGGCTGGGCCCAGCACACACGCGCATGCCGCCCCGCGGACAGCGCTCGCTCACACAAGGCTCTTGCCGCAAGGTCGACAGGTCTCCCGAGGGACCCTCAAAGAGTCGCCATGAGCCTACTTGAAGCTCACCCAAGGTGAAGGTAAAATCACAGCAACCAATTCGTGGCAGAGCCTATAAGATCATACGGGCGCCCATTCGGTGCCGTCCCTAATAACACGTGAACAACCATCCTTTTTACATGAGGGGCTTCCCCTCCCAAAATTCTCTTACAACCTTCAGGGCCACGCCCGAGATTTTCTTTGCTGGATAAACAGCAGGGGGCGTAGGATCAATCAGACATATCGCTCACCGCATCCTCTCAGTCATCTTCATAGGCGTCGCTGGTGCCGTTGTCGCTGTTGCTGGCCTCACCCTCACCATTGTCGGCACCGTCTTCACCGCCGTTCACCACGTCGCCTTCATCAGCAGCGACAACCACCCCGTCATCATCAGAAGTGAAGGCCCAGACAAGTGCATCCATGTTTTCCTCCACCCACCGCGCCAGGTCGCCCCGCATGGCCTCAGGCACTAGGGCGATGTTGGCATTGAAGTCAAAGAGGGGGTCGATGTTCTGAAGATGGTTAAAGACACAGGAGAATGCCCGTGCGAGCAGGCCGCTGCTCCTCTCCTCGACAAGCTGGCGAGCCCTCTCAAAGCGATTCTCTAGATGTGTCCCCACATCAGTGAAGAACTGGATATTACCGGCATAATTGGTCACGTGAGGCTCCTCAGCGGCCGCTTCACAGATGTTGCCCAAGGCCACGTTGGCCCATTCCCTGAGCATTCGAAGCATGGGGCCATGCATGTGCTCCAGCGTCTGCCACTGGCGAATCTCATCTTCATTCCACCGCGCAACAGACTCGGCGTCATTAACCCTCCATTGGAGGAGAAGCAGCTCGGCGTGAGAGGAGGCTAGCTCAGCTTGCGCCATGCCTAAGGCGGCTGCGGTGGCCTCAGCGCGCTGTGTTGCTTCGGTCAGTTTGGTCCTAAGAGCGGCGGTCCCGCCCGCGGCCTCGGCCTTGATCAGCCCCAACCTCTCTTCGTACTCGCGCTCAAGACCCACTCGAGCTTCCGCCACACGGTGGTCGATCTCTTCCTAGATTCGGACCTCCCGCGCGCCAACATCGTCCTCCGCCTGGGTCGGTGTCAAAACCGGCAGATCTCGGGTAGGGTGTCCCGAACTGTGCGTCTAAGGCTAATGGTAACAAGAGGCGGGGGACACAATGTTTACCCAGGTTCGGGCCCTCTCGATGGAGGTAATACCCTACTTCCTGCTTGATTGATCCTGATGATATGAGTATTACAAGAGTTGATCTACCACCAGATCGTAGAGGCTAAACCCTAGAAGCTAGCCTATGATTATGATTGTTGTTGTCCTACGGACTAAACCCTCCGGTTTATATAGACACCGGGCTAGGGTTACACAGAGTCGGTTTCAGAGAAGGCTATCTACATATCCGAATTGCCAAGCCTGCCTTCCACGCAAAGGAGAGTACCACCCGGTCACGGGACGAAGTCTTCAATCTTGTATCTTCATAGTCCAACAGCCTGGCCAGAGTATATAGTCCTTCTGTCCGAGGACCCCTAATCCAGAACTCCCTTAGTCCAGGTTGCTAGTTCAAATCTCGTTTGTCAGATTTGTTAGTTTTAGGTCCAAACTTGATTAATGACAAGTGGGACCCTCGTGTGTTGTTCCGATATTTCAGTGTAGGATGGTTTTTTTGAACAAACACTTTGCGCGGTTAGACAACTAATGGCACGAGTTACACGTATTTTGCAAGTTTACGAACAAAAATGACAGTGGCATAGAATATCACATCCACCCCGCAGCTTAGATGCTATGGTGATACGAGTTTTTACACCGTTGGAAGTGAGATCCAATGGCTTGGGAGTAGTCTTTGTAATTATGTGCAATTTCCAAACTCTCCAAAGGTTTTTTTGCAAATAAAACATTCAGCCCTCGTGTGTGCCGCTGCATCTTCGATCCAACGGCTCCCCGTTGCTCATATTAGGTTCTCCCCATAGCTTAATTAGCCGGTACGGTGATATGAGCATCTAGGTCGTATGATCAGTGATCAGATGGCACATGCATAGTACTTGTACTTTCTGTGCATTTCTCAAACTCTCTCAGCCGTATATTGCAAAAACATTCAAACCTCCTACCATGTGCCGTTAGATCTCAGTGAACTCATATCACCATAGAATCTACGGTGTGGGAGCACCTCATATTCTCCCGCGCCAGAAAACATAAGGTGCTATCGCAGCTTGGATGCTACGGTGATACGAGCTTCGAGGTCGTTTGATCTGAGATCCAATGGCATCTGAGCAGTCTTTGTGCTTGTAAGCAGTGGCCGAACTCTTTGGGGGCTTTTTTACAAAAAACCATTCAAACCACCGAGCAGGTGTTGGGTCACAAATCCAACGGCTCTGAAGAGCTTGTATCACTAAAGCATCTAAGGTGTGGTAGCATATGATATTCTTACATATAGGAGCATATGATGTCCTCCTTCATCTTAGATGCTACGATGATAGGAGCTTCGAGGTCGTTGGATATGGGATCCAAGGGCATCTGAGTAGTTTTTGTACAAAGTTTGTGCAATTCTCAAGCTCATCAAGGTTTCCTGTAGAAATATTAAGACATCATGTGAGCTGCTATACCTCAGATCTACAAGCTCCAAGCAACTCGTATCGGCATATAGCATCTAAGGTATGGGGCCACATGATATTCCCCCGGGGAGGAGGGGTGGGGGTGCACAACCAATCGGTGGTTGGGAGGGTGGGGAAAAATATAATCTAAACAACCCCAAACAGAGCTTCACAATTTTATCTAAGGTCGAGGGGTTGACCCTCGACAATCATAGCTCCGCCTAAACACAACATTTGCATGTACTGTAGTACTAGACTTAATATTCATGTTTCAGTTTCATGTTCATTTTAAATATTGAACTGAGGACCATGCATGTCTTACATTTTACTCCCTCTGTTCCTAAATATTAGTCTTTTTAGAGATTTCAAATGGACGGGCACATACGGATGTATATAGACATATTTTAGAGTCTAGATTCACTCATTTTGCTCCGCTTATAGTCACTTGTTGAACTCTCTAAAAGACTAATATTTAGGAATAGATGGAGTATTTTTGAATTCGTGTCATACATGCATGGTTTGGAAAAATAAATGCACTATACTTATTGGATTGTTGTTGTGTTCGTGCGTGTGTGTCTCTGTGTGTGTGTATGTGGTCATATGCTTGATACATACAAAGTTTTCTCACCTCCATATTGTTCATCTTTTAAATTTGAATTTGCATTGAAAAACTTACTAGGGATACCATGAAATGTGAAATCCACGTTGAGATCACTATATCACAAACTCACTCTATTTCAACAACTCGTCATAAATCAATTACCACATTGAGATTAGTATTTGCAAGGAAAATACGGGCATTGTAATACACATAGATTCGTTCGGCAATTTAAAAGGTTCCTTTCGTATTCTCGAATGGTAGGACCCAACGACGTACCAACCAGACCTTGGCTCGTGTTGATCCTAAAAAAATAAAAAATAAATAAAAAAACCGGGCTCGTGTCCTTCTGGTGGCATGCGTGGTAAGCATATTAGGCAACCCCAACCAGTCGAGCCTCGGCGTTTTGAGTAGAAATATTTGGTGGCCAGAATTCCAGCCCTAGGAACATGTCCCCTGTCCATAATGACTACCGATGAACAACTGAGGGATGCTTTAGTAACTAGACAATGTTACCTACCGTGCCGAGCACGGTTCAATTCCCTTGGGCGCCGCTCGCCAAGGTCACCCGTCAACTGCATTTGCTAGTACTACTACTACTATTCCAGGATGAGCACATAATTGAGCCCGTTTGTTCATCCCTAGTACTTGAGTTAATATATCAGGCAATGCACTTGTACGGAGGGATTATCCTTTTACTCTGCATATATAACTTGTGTGAAGTCTAAATAAGCAAAATGTTTGACCAAATCCTTTCTTAAGAAATACAACATGATATATGTATGGCATGAAAATTTATTGCATGATGTAGGTTATGATATTGTTTCGAATCCTGGATCTTAAATTTCAGAAAATCCAAAAGTGACCATAAATTCTGGAAACTCAGCAGGGTCATGTGATATGGCACAAATATTACTTCGTAATTTTTTTCTTCAATTTGAGACAAGCTGCTTATGACAAGTTGGACAAATGAAGAGCCAGGTATTTTGGAACAAAGACCTGTCACGTTAAGGCGAACGCTTTCACTATTGAAACCGTGGGCATTTACGTGCCGCCACGAGTCCTGCTTCTCATCGGCAGGTGCCATTTGAGGAAGCGTCTGAGTCAACGGGAGGCGTGCGAGTAGACCGCTGCGCCGGCTGACAGGAAGGCGTGCAGGCAGACCACTGTGCAGGCTCACGGGGAGGCGAGCCCTTTGACCAGGCTCCACCGCCCACCTTCGTCCCAACTGCTCCCACTTTTAATGTCGCCGGTGCCACAGTTTAAAATCAACCCCGCACTACCCGATATCGCTACAATCTTCTCTCTTGCTCTCCGGTTCTCCTGTCGTCTACCTCCAACTAGCCTAACCTAAACATATGCCATGCCGCATCACGATGGTCTTCCCGTAGTCTTCCAGTTTCCTGAGGAAGACACCCAGTCGAAGTCTCAAGAACATAAGGTGCTTTGGGACGATCTTGAACTGGCCTTGCGGGAAGACGCCATGCCGGTCCCCGCTCCCGTTCCGGCTCCCATTGCCCCGACTGCACCAGCGCGCATCCCCGTGGAATTGACGGGCTAGGAGCCGCATATTGTCGCCGAGCTTGACGCCATGGGGTTCCATGAGGTCCCCGCCGACTTTCACGCGCCCGTGCACCCGCCAACGCATGCGCCTGCGCGTGCACTGATGCGCACGCCCGTGCCGGTGCACGTGCACCTGCCAGCGCCTGTGCCTGCGTGTGCACCGACGTGCGCGCCCGTGTCGGTGCCCCGTGCACATGAATGTCTCCGACGAGCTGTTGACAGCGCCTGTCCCCTTGCGGGGGCCAATGCCCCCCTCAGCGGAATGGATGGCCGCCATCAACCACTTCCTTGCACCAACGCCAGTCGCCTCCTGAGGGAGTCCTGGATTAGGGGGTCCTCGCTTCCCGCGTCGCCCAGACGGCTCCCGTTGTCGGGCGCCCTCGTCGTTCCCCATCGCCTGCTGTCAACGCCGCCACCGACCCGGCGGGGAACGGGCAGCAAGCATCGTCCGAGCACCCGTCCATGAGGCGAGACGTCCGCACCGCTACGTCCTCGCTGACCCCCGCTGGTTCTCCATCCCGTGCGCCCCGCACGGCCATGGAGGCTCGAGCTACGCTCATCGCGGCAAACGAGCTCCTGCGCTACCGCCCAGTCGACGACGTCTACGAAGAGTGGCTCGACCGAGTCGCCGAACTCGTCCGCGCCGCTGGGGGGTCCCCCGCGCCAACTTTCTTGCTGCACCGCGCCCTGCCATGCACAGGAAATGAAGCTCCTGGGGTGCCTCAGCCGCCTCCCCCTCAAGAAGGCGCCCTGGCTCCAAGGCGCGTGGCCCCTGGGCGGAACCCGCCCCGTTAGGAACCAGCATGGCAGGAGCAGAGCTGCCAAGAGGGCCCACGCCCTCGAAAAGCTGCCCGAGCGCTCCCTGCTCCGGCTCATCCCGACCACGCTCCTGCTCCACCACGTAAAGACCCCACGCTTCACCCAGCTGCGGCGCACGGGGACGCGCAGGACCGAGCCCTTCGTCCTCCAAGGACTCCTATGGCCACACCGGCTGCCGCGCCTTCACCACCGAGCTACGCACCGTCCCGTGGCCCGTCAAGTTCAAGCCAGACCTGCCTCCTCGCTACGATGGCATGGCAGACCCTGCAGAGTTCCTTCAGCTCTACGAGATGGGCATCGAGGCTGCCAACGGAGACGAGAAGGTCATGGCGAACTGGTTCCCCATGGCTCTCAAGGACGGGGCCCGCACCTGGCTTCTGAACCTGGCCCCAGGCACGATCTCCTCCTGGGGCGAGATGCGCACCCGCTTCATCGCCAACTTCCAGGGTACTCGCGACCGGCCACCCGCCATGAGCGACATGCGCCGCATCAAGCAACAATCGGGGGAAACCCTGCAGAAATACATCCAGCGCTTCAACAACACGCGCCTCAAGATTCCCAAGGTGACCGAGGAGGCCATCATCTCAGCCTTCTCTGACGGCGTGCGTGACGTCAAGATGAAGGAGGAGCTTGCGATGCATGAAGATCTGTGCACTTCCTTGGAGCTGTTCAACCTGGTGACCAAGTGCGCCAGGGCTGAGGAACGGCGTCTCTCCCTCCTCGAATTACCTGCCGCAGACCCTGAAGAGAAGAAGCCCAAGGCCAAGGACGTGAAGCGCAAGGGGGCTGCTGTCCTCGCGGCAGAACCGGACACCAAGCGGGGCAGAGATCAGCCCGAATCCTCCAAGGGCAGTCGGTACTGCGTGTACCACGACCTCCACACCCATAACACCAATGAATGCCAAGAGCTCAGGGCCTTGCGCGAAGGACGGACTGGCCGGCGTCCCGACCGCAACGACCGGGGCTACGGATGAGGAGGAGGAAGGAACGCAGGACGCTCGGAAGACCGCGGCCCACGTCAAAGGTGGCGCGACCAACCTCGCGAGGATCGCTGGCAGGACCCGCCTCGCGAGGGAGGCTGGAGGGATCAGCCTCGCGAGGATCGCCCGCAAGGTAACGCAGGCCTCCCTCCGCTACCGCCGTAGCCAAGGAGAAATGAGGACCGTCATCAGGACGGAGGGGCTGGGGGCTTCCAGGAACCACGTGCGATCGCCTGCATCCTAGGCGGAGCTCAAGCCCCAGCCTCTTAGCGCATCTTCAAGCAGTTCGCCCACAAAGTGAATGTAGTCCTCCCCAAGCTCGAGGCCACACGCCCTCTCAGGTGGTCGGTGTGCGCCATCACGTTCAGCTCAGCGGATCAGCTCAAGTGCGCGGCCACAACCGGAGTCCTCCCGATGCTTTGTTCCCCAATCATCAGCAACATGCTAGTCACCAAGACCCTCATCGATGGCGGGGCAGGGCTCAACGTCCTGTCCGTGGAAACATTCAACAATCTCCAAGTACCCTACAGTCAGCTTCAGCCCACCAAGCCTTTCTCCGCAGTCACCGACGGCTCCACGGTCCCGATTGGGTAGGTCCGCCTCCCTGTCACCTTCGGGGCACGCGACAACTACCGCACCGAGCTCATCGACTTCGATATCGCCCACATTCGCCTGCCGTACAACACCATCCTCGGGTACCCAGCGCTGGCCAAGTTCATGGCCGTAACCCACCACGGCTACAACGTCCTCAAGATGCTAGGAAGTGGCGGAGTCATCACGGTGCCCTGCAAAGGGAGAGACGCAGTTTGCTCCCTGGAGAGAGCCTTTCAGGCTGCATCACTAGAAGACCCGGATCGTGGAAGCAGGAGGCTTCCCGAGGCCGCCCCAAGAAGAAGAAGACATCGACCGGCCCGACCCCTCGGGAGGCAGGTCCCTCTGGGCCCGCGCCTGCTCAGGGGGAACCTCCTGCCATCGCATAGGGAAGCGCGTCCGTTGCCCTTCTCAGGCAGGGCTCGAGGGCTCTCCCCTGGAGGGCCGTCGACCTCGCCAAGGCCACGAGGGAGGCGCTTGGGCACCACGTGGAGGTGTGTTTCGAAGCACGTTTCCATCAAGAAGGAGCAAGGCAAGGAGGGCCAAACCCTCAGGAGTTCGTTAGCAAGGCCATTCAGGAGCTACAGGAATCAAGGGTCATGAGAGGCAGCCGCCGCTTGCCCGCTGTGGCCCCCCATCCAGGCGAGGATGGTGGGCTGCGCGTCTGCATCGACATACCAGGGCTCAACCAAGCCGCGTCTCAGGAGCGCCTCTGGCCTTCGCGGGTGGGACGCTGCGAGGGCCCGCCCCATAGCTATGTTCGCATGCCTTACGGCTTGCCGAACGCGGCTGCTACGTACCAGTGCATCATGAGGGACATCCTGGGGGCTCAAGAGGTCAGGCGAGGAGCCACCAGCGCCTCCGGAGCCTCCCGAGGCCCCAGGGCCTGGGGGCTCGTGAGGATCTGCCTCCGCTGCCCACCGAGTTTGCTGCATCAACACCCCTTCGTCTTCAGCATCATCAGGTGACATCTTTCTAGTTTCATTTCCAGCTGGGAGCGCCCCCAGGGCTGCATTATTCCCAGGCCGCATGGGTCCGTCCAAGTGGCATGTATCTCTTTAATTTCATGTTCTTAGCTCACTCTGCTGGGGGCGCCCCTCGGGCTGCATTATCCCCAAGCCACTCGGTCAGACCCAGTGGCATGTACCCCTCTTGCATTTATCTTAGGGCCGTGTTTTTGACCCGTCATGCTTGTTGTTTGGTGCCTGTTCATGGTACCTTTTTTCTTCCTGGATGTCGCAAGCTTGTGCGTTAAAGGGGGGGTGCCTGAGCATCGCGACTCAGAGCTCCTACCGGCTCTTCGGCCCTCACCCTCTGGCCTGCCCACGGCATCGCGCCCCGGCACACCAGCGACGGCTAAGACCTGCCCGAGAGCCAGGACCCGAGGACGTAGAGTTTCGACATCTAACCCAGCTTGCATGTTAAAGGGGGGGGTGCCTGAGCATCGCGACTCAGGGCTCCTACCGGCTCTCCGGCCCTCACCCTCTGGCCTGCCCACGGCATCGCGCCCCGGCACACCAGCGATGGCTGAGACCATCCTGAGAGCCGAGATCCGAGGACGTAGAGTTTTGTCATCTAACCCAGCTTGCGCATTAAAGGGGGGTGCCTGAGCATTGCGGCTCACGGCTCCTACCGGCTCTCCGGCCCTCACCCTCTGGTCTGCCAACGGCATCGCGCCCCGGCACACCAGCGGTGGCTGAGACCAGCCCGAGAGCCGGGACTCGAGGACGTAGAGCATCGGCATCTAGCCAAATTTGCAGGAACACACTCCAAGATAAGGCCCAGAGCCAGGCGCAACCCGCCTTGAGGTAGGGCCCCGTGAGTCCCGCGCTGGCTCACGGGTTCCTAGATACACCTCGTCAAGCCCTACCATGCCAGCCATGTGTCAGGGCGGGGCTGTACACGCCCCGGGGGCTCCTCCCGGAGGGGAGCCCCCTCCCATGCACCAATGGAAGCACCATGCTCTGCGCTGGCTGACGACACTGCCGAGGAGCGGCTATGCCCATACACATACGGAAGCACTATGCTCCGTGCTGGTGATAAACAACTGAGGGTGCCCCCCCGGGCCGCATCAACCTCAGGGAGCCTAGAGCTCAGTGTCTAGCCTCAGCGCAACTCCTCCCCTCGGGAGTGCCGCGCGAGGGGGCTGGGCATGGGGGCTACGCCTGGGTCACGCCCAGGCGCAGGCCACCTAGCCAGGCCCCCCCCCCGGGCCTGGTTCGTCGCGCGTCCCTCCCCGAGCGGAGCCAAGGTATGAAGGCCGTTTGAGCGTCAAGGGGGACTCCTGAGCATCGCGACTCAGGAGCCTAACTGGTCACGTAGCCCCTCAGTCCATGGTCCCGTCCTAGTTTCTGGTCGGGACTAACGGCAGTTGAGGTATGCGTGGGGCCGGGCTCTGTAGACGTAGAACGGTAGATCCACCGCCACATCTCACCTCCCTACTTGCTGTTCGGGCGCCAAGTTGGACTCCTGAGCATCGCGACTCAGTAGCCTAACTTGTCACGTAGCCCCTCACTCCTTGGTCCCGTCCTGGTTTCCGGTCGGGGCTGACGGTGGCTGAGGTATGCGCGGGGCCGGGCTCTGCCGGCGTAGGACACAAGCAAGTAGGAAGGAAATAGTGCAAATTTCAAGGAATTCAGAAGCAAATATTACAGTCCATACTGTTATCGCAACACCAAATGCAAGTCTTAACGCCTCCCCGAGGCCTGATACATGTGCAGAAACTAAAAGCAGGGCGGGAGCCACAACGGAGTCACTTGCCAGCCATGGAGTTGCGCAGAGCGGGTTCGCCTTGTGGAGCTGCCGGGCTAGTAGCGCTATGCTTTGGCCTGGTGCTGAAGGCCCGGAACTTCCCCAGCAGAGCCTCCGCATGACCCTTCAAAGCCTCAGCCGCGGCAGCGGCATGCTCGCCACTCGCTGGCTCCAGCAGGTTGTCGAGGTCGACGTTGGGGTCCCGAAGATAGATGTGGGTGAACACCCGCATCAGCGCCGCAGAAGACAATATGCGTGCCTCGGCCTCGGCCGTAGGGCCGAGGCCAAGGGCGACATCGTCAAGGGCACGAACTAGGAAAGGAAGCAGCTTGGCGGGGCCGTCATCCTCGCCGGCCAGCGGGCTCTCCAGGCCGCTCTCATAAAGCATCTTCAGTGAAGCACGGGCCTTTTCCTCCATCTCCGCAAAGGCCACATGATCCTCGGCAAGAACCCGTGCCTTGCCATCCAACTCAACCTTCCTCGCCTCCAGCTCTTGCTCCAGCGCGCCTAGGCGGTCACGGCGCTTCCTAAGCTTGGCATCCCAGTCCTTGACGGCCGCCTCGCGAGCCTACATGCCATCCACCTGCTCTAGGCGAAGGCGAGTCTCCTCGGCGAGTCGGCCCTGCAGGCCCTTTAGCTCTCCCTCCAGCACCTCGCAACGACCTCGGGTATTAGCCGCCTCCCCCAAGGCAGCGTCGCAGGCAACCTTCGCGCCAAGGACGATATGTTTCTCCTCGTCGCAGGCCGTCGAGGCCTGGACCAGCGCCGCCCGAATCGAAGCATCGGAGCGAATCCAGCCAGAGGCTAGCTCCAAGCGCCCGGCCACCAAACAAGGGTCGACGCTCAGTGTTGGAAATATGCCCTAAAGGTAATAATAAAAGGATTATTATTATATTTCCTTGTTCATGATAATTGTCTTTTATTCATGCTATAGTTGTATTATCCGGAAATCGTAGTACACGTGTGAATACATAGACCACAATACGTCCCTAGTAAGCCTCTAGTTGACTAGCTCGTTGGTCAATAGATAGTCATGGTTTCCTAACTATAGACATTAGATGTCGTTGACAACGGGATCACATCATTAGGAGAATGATGTGATGGACAAGACCCAATCCTAAGCATAGCACAAGATCGTGTAGTTCGTTTTGCTAGAGCTTTTCCAATGTCAAGTATCTCTTCCTTAGACCATGAGATCGTGTAACTCCCGGATACCGTAGGAGTGCTTTGGGTGTACCAAACGTCACAACGTAACTGGGTGACTATAAAGGTGCACTACAGGTATCTCCGAAAGTGTCTGTTGGGTTGACACGGATCGAGACTGGGATTTGTCACTCCGTGTTACGGAGAGGTATCACTGGGCCCACTCGGTAGTGCATCATCATAATGAGCTCAAAGTGACCAAGTGTCTGGTCACGGGATCATGCATTACGGTACGAGTAAAGTGACTTGCCGGTAACGAGACTGAACGAGGTATTGGGATACCGACGATCGAGTCTCGGGCAAGTAACATACCGTCTGACAAAGGGAATAGTATACGGGGTTGCTTGAACCCTCGACATCGTGGTTCATCCGATGAGATCATCGAGGAGTATGTGGGAGCCAACATGGGTATCCAGATCCCGCTGTTGGTTATTGACCGGAGAGCCGTCTCGGTCATGTCTGCATGTCTCCCGAACCCGTAGGGTCTACACACTTAAGGTTCGGTGACGCTAGGGTTGTATGAATATGAGTATGCAGCAAACCGAATGTTGTTCGGAGTCCCGGATGAGATCTCGGACGTCACGAGGAGTTCCGGAATGGTCCGGAGGTAAAGAAAACTATATAGGAAGTGTTGTTTCAGCCATCGGGAAAGTTTCGGGGTCACCCGGTATTGTACCGGGACCACCGGAAGGGTCCCGGGGGTCCACCGGGTGGGGCCACCTATCCCGGAGGGCCCCGTGGGCTGAAGTGGGAGGGGAACCAGCCCCTAGTGGGCTGGTGCGCCCCCCCTTGGGCCCCCCTACGCCTAGGGTTGGAAACCCTAGGTGGGGGGGGCGCACCACTTGCCTTGGGGGGCACTCCACCCCCCTTGGCCGCCGCCCCCCTTGGGAGATTGATCTCCCAGGGCCCGCGCCCCCCTGGGGGCCTATATAAAGGAGGGCAAGGGGGAGGGCAGCCGCACCCAAGTCTTGGCGCCTCCCTCCCCCTGCTACACCTCGTCCTCCTCCCGCAGCAGCTTGGCGAAGCCCTGCCGGAGTTCTGCTGCATCCACCACCACGCCGTCGTGCTGCTGGATCATCATCAACCTCTCCTTCCCCCTTGGTGGATCAAGACGGAGGAGACGTCACGCTGACCGTACGTGTGTTGAACGCGGAGGTGCCGTCCGTTCGGCGCTAGGATCTCCGGTGATAGGATCACGACGAGAACGACTACTTCAACCCCGTTCTTTTGAACGCTTCCGCTCGCGATCTACAAAGTGGTATGTAGATGCATCTCTCCTTTCACTCGTTGCTTAGATGAACTCATAGATGGATCTTGGTGAAACCGTAGGAAAATTTTTATTTTCTGCAACGTTCCCCAACAGTGGCATCATGAGCTAGGTCTATGCGTAGTTCTCTATTGCACGAGTAGAACACAATTTTGTTGTGGGCGTAGATCTTGTCAACTTGCTT
Source organism: Triticum aestivum (assembly GCF_018294505.1). Classification (NCBI taxonomy): domain Eukaryota; kingdom Viridiplantae; phylum Streptophyta; class Magnoliopsida; order Poales; family Poaceae; genus Triticum; species Triticum aestivum. Next base: position 604,364,310 of record NC_057801.1, read on the forward strand.
GCCGCTACTAGTCTTTTCTTGCTTCAGCGGTATTGTGGGATGAAGCGGCCCGGACCGACCTTACACGTACGCTTACGTGAGACAGGTTCCACCGACTGACATGCACTAGTTGCATAAGGTGGCTAGCGGGTGTCTGTCTCTCCTACTTTAGTTGGAGCGGATTAGATGAAAAGGGTCCTTATGAAGGGTAAATAGAAGTTGACAAAATCACGTTGTGGTTATTCGTAGGTAAGAAAACGTTCTTGCTAGAACCCAATTGCAGCCACGTAAAAGATGCAACAACAATTAGAGGACGTCTAACTTGTTTTTGCAGCAATTGTCATGTGATGTGATATGGCCAGAAGTTGTGATGAATGATGAATGATATATTGTGATGTATGAGATCATGTTCTTGTAATAGGAATCACGACTTGCATGTCGATGAGTATGACAACCGGCAGGAGCCATAGGAGTTGTCTTTATTTTTGTATGACCTGCGTGTCATTGAAGAACGCCATGTAAATTACTTTACTTTATTGCTAAACGCGTTAGCCATAGAAGTAGAAGTAGTCGTTGGCGTGACAACTTCATGAAGACACAATGATGGAGATCATGATGATGGAGATCATGGTGTCATGCCGGTGACGAAGATGATCATGGAGCCCCGAAGATGGAGATCGAAGGAGCTATATGATATTGGCCATATCATGTCACTACTATATAATTGCATGTGATGTTTATTATGTTTTATGCATCTTGTTTACTTAGAACGGCGGTAGTAAATAAGATGATCCCTTATAATAATTTCAAGAAAGTGTTCCCCCTAACTGTGCACCGTTGCTAAAGTTCGTCGTTTCGAAGCACCACGTGATGATCGGGTGTGATAGATCCTTACGTTCACATACAACGGGTGTAAGACAGATTTACACATGCAGAACACTTAGGGTTAACTTGACGAGCCTAGCATGTACAGACATGGCCTCGGAACACAGAGACCGAAAGGTCGAACATGAGTCGTATGGAAGATACGATCAACATGGAGATGTTCACCGATGATGACTAGTCCGTCTCACGTGATGATCGGACACGGCCTAGTCGACTCGGATCGTGTAACACTTAGATGACTAGAGGGATGTCTAATCTGAGTGGGAGTTCATTAAATAATTTGATTAGATGAACTTAATTATCATGAACTTAGTCTAAAACTTTTGCAAAATATGTCTTGTAGATCAAATGGCCAACGCTCATGTCAACATGAACTTCAACGCGTTCCTAGAGAAAACCAAGCTGAAAGATGATGGCAGCAACTATTCGGACTGGGTCCGGAACCTGAGGATCATCCTCATAGCAGCCAAGAAAGATTATGTCCTAGATGCACCGCTAGGTGAAGCACCCATCCCAGAGAACCAAGACGTTATGAACACTTGGCAATCACGTGCTGATGATTACTCCCTCGTTCAGTGCGGCATGCTTTACAGCTTAGAACCGGGGCTCCAAAAGCGTTTTGAGAAGCACGGAGCATATGAGATGTTCGAGGAGCTGAAAATGGTTTTCCAAGCTCATGCCCGGGTCGAGAGATATGAAGTCTCCGACAAGTTCTATAGTTGTAAGATGGAGGAAAACAGTTCTGTCAGTGAGCACATACTCAAAATGTCTGGGTTGCACAACCGCCTGTCCCAGCTGGAGATCAACCTCCCGGACGAGGCGGTCATTGACAGAATCCTTCAGTCGCTCCCACCGAGCTACAAGAGCTTTGTGTTGAACTACAATATGCAGGGGATGGTGAAGACCATTCCTGAAGTATTCTCAATGCTGAAGTCAGCAGAGGTTGAAATCAAGAAAGAACATCAAGTGTTGATGGTCAATAAGACCACTAAGTTCAAGAAGGGCAAGGGTAAGAAGAACTTCAAGAAGGACGGCAAAGATGTTGCCGCGCCCGGTAAGCCAGTTGCCGGGAAGAAGTCAAAGAATGGACCCAAGCCTGAGACTGAGTGCTTTTATTGCAAGGGGAAGGGTCACTGGAAGCGGAACTGCCCCAAATACTTAGCGGACAAGAAGGCCGGCAACACTAAAGGTATATTTGATATACATGTAATTGATGTGTACCTTACCAGTACTCGTAGTAACTCCTGGGTATTTGATACCGGTGCCGTTGCTCACATTTGTAACTCACAGCAGGAGCTGCGGAATAAGCGGAGACTGGCGAAGGACGAGGTGACGATGCGCGTCGGGAATGGTTCCAAGGTCGATGTGATCGCCGTCGGCACGCTACCTCTACATTTACCTACGGGATTAGTTTTAAACCTCAATAATTGTTATTTAGTGCCAAGTTTGAGCATGAACATTGTATCTGGATCTCGTTTGATACGAGATGGCTACTCATTTAAATCCGAGAATAATGGTTGTTCTATTTATATGAGAGATATGTTTTATGGTCATGCCCCGATGGTCAATGGTTTATTCTTAATGAATCTCGAACGTAATGTTACACATATTCATAGTGTGAATACCAAAAGATGTAAAGTTGATAACGATAGTCCCACATACTTGTGGCACTGCCGCCTTGGTCACATTGGTGTCAAGCGCATGAAGAAGCTCCATGCTGATGGACTTTTAGAGTCTCTAGATTATGAATCATTTGACACATGCGAACCATGCCTCATGGGCAAAATGACCAAGACCCCGTTCTCCGGAACAATGGAGCGAGCAACCAACTTATTGGAAATCATACATACTGATGTGTGTGGTCCAATGAGCGTTGAGGCTCGCGGAGGATATCGTTATGTTCTCACTCTCACTGATGACTTGAGTAGATATGGGTATGTCTACTTGATGAAACACAAGTCTGAGACCTTTGAAAAGTTCAAGGAATTTCAGAATGAAGTAGAGAATCAACGTGACCGAAAGATAAAATTCTTACGATCGGATCGTGGAGGAGAATATTTAAGTCACGAATTTGGTACACACTTAAGAAAATGTGGAATCGTTTCACAACTCACGCCGCCTGGAACACCTCAGCGTAACGGTGTGTCCGAACGTCGTAATCGCACTCTATTGGATATGGTGCGATCTATGATGTCTCTTACCGATTTACCGCTATCATTTTGGGGATACGCTCTAGAGACAGCTACATTCACTTTAAATAGGGCACCGTCTAAATCCGTTGAGACGACACCGTATGAATTATGGTTTGGGAAGAAACCTAAGCTGTCGTTTCTAAAAGTTTGGGGATGCGATGCTTATGTCAAGAAACTTCAACCTGAAAAGCTCGAACCCAAGTCGGAAAAATGCGTCTTCATAGGATACCCTAAGGAAACCATTGGGTATACCTTCTACTTAAGATCCGAGGGCAAGATCTTTGTTGCCAAGAACGGATCCTTTCTGGAAAAAGAGTTTCTCTCGAAAGGAGTAAGTGGGAGGAAAGTAGAACTCGATGAAGTACTACCTCTTGAACCGGAAAGTAGTGCAGCTCAGGAAAACGTTCCTGTGGTGCCTACACCGACTAGAGAGGAAATTAATGATGATGATCAAGGTACTTCTGATCAAGTTGCTACTGAACTTCGTAGGTCCACAAGGACACGTTCCACACCAGAGTGGTATGGCAACCCTGTCCTGGAAATCATGTTGTTAGACAACGGTGAACCTTCGAACTATGAAGAAGCGATGGCGGGCCCAGATTCCAACAAATGGCTAGAAGCCATGCAATCCGAGATAGAATCCATGTATGAAAACAAAGTATGGACTTCGACTGACTTGCCAGATGATCGGCGAGCGATAGAAACAAATGGATCTTTAAGAAGAAGACGGACGCGGATGGTAATGTCACCATCTATAAAGCTCGACTTGTCGCTAAGGGTTATCGGCAAGTTCAAGGGATTGACTACGATGAGACTTTCTCTCCCGTAGCGAAGCTTAAGTCCGTCCGAATCATGTTAGCAATTGCCGCATACTATGATTATGAGATATGGCAGATGGACGTCAAAACGGCATTCCTTAACGGCCATCTTAAGGAAGAACTGTATATGATGCAGCCGGAGGGTTTTGTCAATCCTAAGAATGCTAACAAAGTATGCAAGCTCCAGCGATCCATTTATGGGCTGGTGCAAGCATCTCGGAGTTGGAACATGCGCTTTGATGAGATGATCAAAGCGTTTGGGTTTATGCAGACTTATGGAGAAGCCTGCGTTTACAAGAAAGTGAGTGGGAGCTCTGTAGCATTTCTTATATTATATGTAGATGACATTAAGGCCTACTTGAATAAGTGTTTTTCAATGAAGGACCTTGGAGAAGCTGCTTACATATTAGGCATCAAGATCTATAGGGATAGATCGAGACGCCTCATAGGTCTTTCACAAAGCACATACCTTGATAAGATTTTGAAGAAGTTCAAAATGGATCAGTCCAAGAAAGGGTTCTTGCCTGTACTGCAAGGTGTGAGATTGAGCTCGGCTCAATGCCCGACCACGGCAAAAGGTAAAGAAGAGATGAGCGTCATCCCCTATGCCTCAGCCATAGGATCTATTATTTATGCCATGCTGTGTACCAGACCCGATGTAAACCTTGCCGTAAGTTTGGTAGGAAGGTACCAAAGTAATCCTGGTAAGGAACACTGGACAGCGGTCAAGAATATCCTGAAGTACCTGAAAAGGACAAAGGACATGTTTCTCGTTTATGGAGGTGACGATGAGCTCGTCGTAAAGGGTTACGTCGATGCTAGCTTCGACACAGATCTGGATGACTCTAAGTCACAAACCGGATACATGTATATGTTGAATGGTGGAACAGTAAGCTGGTGAAGCTGCAAGCAGAGCGTCGTGGCGGGATCTACATGTGAACCGGAGTACATGGCAGCCTCGGAGGCAGCGCATGAAGCAATTTGGGTGAAGGAGTTCATCACTGACCTAGGAGTCATACCCAATGTGTCGGGGCCGATCAAACTCTTCTGTGACAACACTGGAGCTATTGCCCTTGCCAAGGAGCCCAGGTGTCACAAGAAGACCAGGCACATCAAGCGTCGCTTTAACTCCATCCATGAAAATGTTCAAGATGGAGACATAGATATTTGCAAAGTACATATGGATCTGAATGTCGCAGATCCGTTAACTAAACCTCTCTCGCGAGCAAAACATGATCAACACCAGAACTCTATGGGTGTTCGATTCATCACAATGTAACTAGATTATTGACTCTAGTGCAAGTGGGAGACTGTTGGAAATATGCCCTAGAGGCAATAATAAAAAGATTATTATTATATTTCCTTGTTCATGATAATTGCCTTTTATTCATGCTATAATTGTATTATCCGGAAATCGTAATACACGTGTGAATATATAGACCACAATACGTCCCTAGTAAGCCTCTAGTTGACTAGCTCGTTGGTCAACAGATAGTCATGGTTTCCTAACTATGGACATTAGATGTCGTTGACAACGGGATCACATCATTAGGAGAATGATGTGATGGACAAGACCCAATCCTAAGCATAGCACAAAGATCATGTAGTTCGTTTTGCTAGAGCTTTTCCAATGTCAAGTATCTCTTCCTTAGACCATGAGATCGTGTAACTCCCGGATACCGTAGGAGTGCTTTGGGTGTACCAAACGTCACAACGTAACTGGGTGACTATAAAGGTGCACTACAGGTATCTCCGAAAGTGTCTATTGGGTTGACACGGATCGAGACTGGGATTTGTCACTCCGTGTTACGGAGAGGTATCACTGGGCCCACTCGGTAGTGCATCATCATAATGAGCTCAAGGTGACCAAGTGTCTGGTCATCGGATCATGCATTATGGTACGAGTAAAGTGACGTGCCGGTAACGAGACTGAACGAGGTATTGGGATACCGACGATCGAGTCTCGGGCAAGTAGCATACCGTCTGACAAAGGGAATAGTATACGGGGTTGCTTGAACCCTCGACATCGTGGTTCATCCGATGAGATCATCGAGGAGTATGTGGGAGCCAACATGGGTATCCAGATCCCGCTATTGGTTATTGACCGGAGAGCAGTCTCGGTCATGTCTGCATGTCTCCCGAACCCGTAGGGTCTACACACTTAAGGTTGGGTGACGCTAGGGTTGTATGAATATGAGTATGCAGCAAACCGAATGTTGTTTGGAGTCCCGGATGAGATCCCGGACGTCACGAGGAGTTCCGGAATGGTCCGGAGGTAAAGAAAACTATATAGGAAGTGCTGTTTCAGCCATCGGGAAAGTTTCGGGGTCACCCGGTATTGTACCGGGACCACCGGAAGGGTCCCGGGGGTCCATCGGGTGGGGCCACCTATCCCGGAGGGCCCCGTGGCTGAAGTGGGAGGAGAACCAGCCCCTAGTGGGCTGGTGCGGCCCCCCTTGGGCCCCCCTGCGCCTAGGGTTGGAAACCCTAGGTGGAGGGGCGCACCACTTGCCTTGGGGGGCACTCCACCCCCCTTGGCCGCCGCCCCCCTTGGGAGATTGATCTCCCAGGGCCGGCGCCCCCCTGGGGGCCTATATAAAGGAGGGCAAGGGGTAGGGCAGCCGCACCCCAAGTCTTGGCGCCTCCCTCCCCCTGCTACACCTCGTCCTCCTCCCGCAGCAGCTTGGCGAAGCCCTGCCGGAGTTCTGCTGCATCCACCACCACGTCGTCGTGCTGCTGGATCATCATCAACCTCTCCTTCCCCCTTGCTGGATCAAGACGGAGGAGACGTCACGCTGACCGTACGTGTGTTGAACACGGAGGTGCCGTCCGTTCGGTGCTAGGATCTCCGGTGACAGGATCACGACGAGAACGACTACTTCAACCCCGTTCTTTTGAACGCTTCCGCTCGCGATCTACAAAGTGGTATGTAGATGCATCTCCCCTTTCACTCGTTGCTTAGATGAACTCATAGATGGATCTTGGTGAAACCGTAGGAAATTTTTTATTTTCTGCAACGTTCCCCAACACTCAAAAGATCCCACCGCAGACGGTCCAATTCGGTAGCAGCACGATCCAGGACAGTAGGAGGAGACGGGGAAGCAACGGTCGACGGAGTAGGAGGAGAAGGCGGCAGCGTGACCACGGTGTCCTGAGGCGGAGCCTGCTGCGCCCTAGCGGTTGTGGAAACGGCGTCAAACGGGGGCGCCTCAGGGGTCGCCAGGGCCATAGGAGCCGAGCTCGCCCCAGTCCGCTCGGCAGGGCCTCGCAGGGACGCCTGGGCAGGAGAGGCCCGCGTGTCACGTTCATCTTCTTTCGCGTGCAGAGGCGCTGCCGCGGATGGAGTCTCTGGAGCCCCCATCGGCTTCTTTGCCGTGGGCGCCAGCCTAGCCGGGAGATACGAGCGTCAAGCCTCAGCCATGAAACAAGAAACAAGACATGTATCAAGCACTTACAAGTCATCGCCCGCAGACTCGAGCAGCCTCCGGCCGTACTTGAAGCCTAAGAGCCGGTTGCAAGGGTCGGCCTCAGGGAGCGCGGGTGCAACTGGGGCGCCTGTGGATCGCCTCGGGGCTGGGGTGGACTCGCAGGGGATCAGCCCAGTCCGGTCCTTCTTCGGAACCGAGGGCAGCCTCCCGCCGCCCTGCTCGCCATCACCCTCGTCGTCATCAGTCAGAGAGAGGCAGAGAGTGCGGGACTTGCACCGAGGAGGTGGAGCCCTTGACTCTGCCTCGGAGTCAGCCCCCTTTTCCCGCTCCCCTTCCTCCCTCTCTTCGCTAGAGTCGCCGGAGGATACGTCCACCTGGTCCTCGGGAGCCTCCGCGGGCACAGGCCCGTCCCCGTTTAGGACGGGCATGGACCCCACAACCTGCTCCTAGTACTCATGAAGGAACAGGGGCGTCGGAGCGCCCTCCAGCCTTGCCACGTCTCCCCGGACCAAAGACTGGAGGACCGCGGCCAGATCCTCATCGGCCAGGACCGCGGGGCTCGGGTGGGGCCTCCACATCGAAAGCGAGTACTGACAAAGCGGAGCCGGCTGATGCTCCAGGAGCTCCCTCAGCAGCGAGGCGCCAGTCAGCTTTGCCGCCGCCATGCTGGCCGGCCTTAGATCCGCATCCATCTTCTCCAACACCAGCCTTGCGCGGGGATCCATAAGCTCCACTCGAGACCAATCATCGGGGCTTGAGGGGAGCCCCATAGGCAAGGCCAGCCGGGGGTGGACGCGCCCAGCATCAACCAAGACCCACTTGCTCCTGAAGCCCTCAATCCTTTTCCCGGGATTCGAAATGGCGATGGAGCTGCCGTACGCGACGAAGCTCGCACACGCAGAGACGGAGCCGCGAGTGGGCCGGAGGTAGAAGTAGTGGCGCAGCAAGGCCACTGAGGGCTTCACCCCCATGTGAGCCTCGCAATAGTAGGCAAAGATTGCCAGAAGGAGGACAGAATTGGGGTGGAGATGCAGAGCTTGAAGGTTGTAATGGCAGAGGACGGAAAAGAAGAACTCAGAAAAGGGAGGCACTAGACCGGCGACAATGGCGCTCATGAAGAGTGGATAGAAGGTGCTTCCTTGGCCCTCAGGGAGGGCAGAGCCGGCCTTGAACACCTTTGCCCCATCGACGCCCTGCGCCGCCGCCAACTGGCGCACCCGGGCAAGGCTAGCCTCCGACACGTTTGGCGAGTCCAGGGCGGATGAGTACCAAGCTCCGGCCGGCGCCTGACGAGGCGCCATGACTGGCTAGGGCACGCGGTGGAGTAGATCTGGAGATTTCGAAGGAAAGAAGGAGAGTTACAAGAAAGGGGATCTGAGCAGCAACTCAAGAGAGCAAAGGAGGCAGAGGGTAGATGCCGCTCCTTATCAACTAGTGCGGTTTCGGAGACGCCCACGTCCAATCAACCGCCACGCGGTGCCCAAGGCCGCAGACTGTTAGGGCCCGCGATGCTTCGCACTTTCCCTTTTGCCTCCCTGCTCGGCCAAGTCCGGGCGCGCCTTGGGCCCGGGGGCTACTGTTGGCGTTCTGGGAATGGGGGTCCCCAGACTTTCCTGCCTGCGGCCTGCGGCGTGGCTCAAAGGGGGCCCAGCACAGCCCATCTTCATCAGCACAAGCTCAAGACCCTCGCGAGGGGCCAAGCCTCGCAGGGTGGACAATAAGGAGCTTCCTCAAGCACAGCCTCGTTAGGCTGGCTCACGAGGAGGCAGAGAGTTCAAGGCGGGATACCTCGCGAGGTGCCCATGACGCAAGCCATGACGACCAAGGGCGCCTACCGGGCGCCAGCCCGCGCAGTGTCCTTCTTTCCTCTTTGGTGCAAGGGGAGCAAGCGTAGGTGGGAGCATCAAGCAAAGGCGTCCATTTCGGTGCAACAAGACCAAGACCAGTCCAATGGCAGGATGGAGGTCACCGTGGAGCCCAAGTCGGTGTCATCACCAGAGCCTTTTCCAGGCGAGGACCAAGTTTAGTCAGGATAAGTGTACTAGATGTTCCCCTTCAAATTGGCCAATTGTTGGCGCCCTTCCCGCTCAATATTTGGGAAGAGGCCCAGGGCCTTCGCCTATAAATAGGACTAGCCACCCACAGGGTAGAGGAGGATCGATCCATCCGGCCGGCAAAGAGAGAGAGACCACAAGAACAGACCCTCGTGAGGCTGTTCCTCTTTGTATTGTTCATCATCAGCCCAAGAGGCAATCCACCACACCACACACTGGAGTAGGGTATTACACCACAATGGTGGCCTGAACCAGTATAAATCCTATGTCTCTTGTGTTGTTCTTCTCATAGTTTAGATCTAAGCGATTCGGCGAGGTACAGGTAGGTAGAAGGTGAAACCTCCGCGCGCACCCCAGTGTTCGAACCTCAAGGGTCTGCCAGAACCCTAAATCCGACAGGCATCCCAAACACTATGATATGCCTTAATATGCTAGGGGCCTCGGTGTACCCATAATACGACAATAAAGTCCGAACACCTTCATGGTTGTTCGACACCCCGTACTTATAGCATTATATGCATTGGCTCCGAATCATGTCTTGGGTCAATAGTTGGGTTGCCCTGCTCCTATGCTTGCTACCCTACATTCCGCTATATCGGCTAGGGTAGTAAAGGGAGAACTACTGCGATTGTGTCACGGTTCTTCCGGACGAGCGCCTTAGTAGAGAAAGCCGAAAACTGACTGTTATGATACGGCGAGACCTGGTCAGCTGTTCGAGAGGTTGCAAAATCTTTAAGGATTTCTTCCGCATTATGCGATAACTAATGCAGCGTGCGATGGATCAGTTTTCTTCCGATCAGGTGCTCATAGAGCCCCTCGTGCGGTCTTCCGAACACCAGGGCTGCTCCTACCTTCCTTTTGTCAAACTCCTATGGCTAAGTGAGAGTGATAAAGCCTTATAGTCCGATTGCCTGGTTCGTTTTGCCGAACACCTCCTTCGAGGACCCAAAACTGGGGTAAAGAGTGCTCAGGTTTATCCCGAACACCCCCGTACTTCCTACGTGGGGACAGAAGCCGACGACTGGCCAACTCTCAAGATTAATATATAAAACGGCCGCACAGGAGGAAAAACTTTCAAATAACAGGCAATAAATAATAGAAATGACCTTGTTCAACATTACATAGGACAACATGATTGTATTCATGGGAATATAATGTCCTTGGTGCATTGCCCCGCCACAAGGCGGGATCCTTTCAGGACACTATCATAGTATAACTCGGGCTTGTGGTGCTCCTTCCCCTCCGGCGGTCCTTCGGTCATCAGCTTCGCAGCATCCATCTTCGCCCAGTGCACCTTCGCGCGGGTGAAGGCTATTCGCGCACCCTCCATACAGACCGACCGCTTGATGACTTCAAGTCGAGGGCAGGCACTCACAAGCCGCTTCACAAGCCGAAAGTAGCTGGTTGGAATCGGCTCGGCATGCCATAGCAGCATAATCAAATCCTTCATGGCTAGTTCGGCCGCCTTATGCAGTTCGATCAGCTGTTTCAGTTGATCGGCAAAAGACACTGGAAACACTGGCTCCAGATACTGCGACCAAAAGAGCTTCTCCGTAGTACTCCTTTCTTCGGCTTGATAGAATTGTGCGACATCAGATATGCTGCGTGGCAGCTCTGTACCCCTAGAGGAATCCGAACTCAAATTAGTAAAACGTGATTTTCTCCCTTCAAATAGCTGCTTTGCATACAAAAAGCCTTACCCGTCGTGATCTTCCTCGCCTCCTAGATTTCCTGCAGGGCGCCTTGGGCTTCTTCCCGGGCACCGTGTGCGACTTGATGAGCCTGGGTGAGTTTGGATTCTTTCTCTGTTAAACTCTGGTCCAGGGTATCGCATTTCTTCACAACCTCTTGGAGCTCTTGCTCAGCTTCAAGAACCCTGTCCTTGTGCTTCTCACGAAGAGCCTGCTCTACGGCTTCCTTTTTCTCGGCCTCAGCAAAAGCTTTCTTAAGAGCCTCGACTTCGGTCATCTCCCCTAGAGCACACCATAAAAATATTTTTATCATACTAATTACTTCATTTGCGCTGAATGCGAACAAGGTTTTTGCATACCTTGGTTATCCTCCAACTGCTTCTTTACTCGGCCGAGTTCTTCCTCGACCCGCTCTAGACTCTGCTTCAGTCTGAAGACTTCCGCAGTATGAGAGGCGGCAGTCGCTATAGACGCCTGCTTATAAAAAGAGAGGGAGAGGTGCCATAAAGTGAGTCTCCTGCGAACATATATTTGATCCTCTTTCCGGTTCTTTCTTTCACCGAACAGTGTATCAGGGGCTACTACCTATACTATGACACTCTTCAAAACCTCACAAAACATACCTCAAAGCCCGTTATAAGGCTGATGCAAGCTTCATTCATCCCACTCTCAGCGGACTGAATCTTCTCAATCACCGTACTCATAAGGGCACGGTGTTCTTCAACGATGGAGGCGCTCTTCAGCGCCACAGACAAAGTATCTGACGCCTCTGGTTGGGCATAGGTTGCCGGTGGAACAGGCGCAGCCCCTTCAGTCGAGGGAGGCTGCCTCCCTGATTCCGGAGCCGTATTTGTCTCTGGAACTATATTCGGCTGGGGGCCGAATTCGAGATAACCCCTGCCGTCGATGTGTATGGGGGCCTTTTCTCCCGTGTGTCCGGCCCCTGGAGTTTGACCTCCTGGCACCGCCTTCACGATATTTTCCACCCCTCCTTGGCCTGGGTCCCTCTGGGGCGATACCTCAGTGTCGTTCACGTGTTTTGGGGAAGGGGCCTTCGGTGGTGTCCCGCTGTCCATGGCATCCGAGCCCAATAAATCCTCCGATGAGGATTGCTCGGTGCGGGACCTCGTCGGACTGCAAAAAAAGTATCACTCAATAATTAAAACATCATTCCATAGTGAGCCTGGATGCGGAAGCGTGTTCGGCTTTTATATACTCATGAGTTCACTAGGGGCTGGGCCCTAGGATCCCACTCCGGGCTGCTGTCGGAACCGGCGGTAGACTCCTCTGGAAGAGGAGTTTTTCCTTTTTAGGCGACTCGACCTCCAAGGGTGTGGAGGCCATCCTTTTCTTTCTTCCCCACGCTGGGTTTGGTTTTTCTCCTCTGCCTCATCCTCTCCGGAGGAAGAGCGGGCATCGGAGTCTTTGGATATTGTGTTCGAAGTGTCGCGGAGACGAAGGCCGCCCCTGGTCTCTTTGGCCTCCTTCTCCACCTTCTTCTTCTGCGCCTTGTAAGGCGCCGGGACCAACATCTTCGTCAGGAGTGGGCCGGCCAGTTCTTCTGGCAGTGGGGCCGGACAGTAGATCCGTCCCGTCTTCTTCGTCCAGCCCTAGGAGAGTTGTGAAAACACATTAAGCATTTGTCCTAGATCATGCATATAAAATGAATGACTTGCCAACATACAATGGCTTATAGAACTTGCAGGGCGGGACTGTTGATACTCGCGGTCCTCGGCTGAGTCCGGCCACGACTTGCCGGACTTGAAAAGCACCTTCTAGATGTCTTTGTGCGAGGAGCCGAAGAATTCTAGCAGGATCTGGTGTTTGGCCGGGTCAAATTCCCATAAATTACAGGCGCTGTGTTGACAAGGGAGAATCCGGCGAACTAACATCACCTCGACTATGTTGACAAGTTTGATATTATTGTCTTCCATATCCTTGACGCACATCTGGAGCACCGACAACTCGTTGGGCGAGGACCAGTTCAAGCCCTTCTTGGGCCAAGACGTAAGCCGCAGAGGAGCTCCGGATCAAAATTTGGGAGCTGCGGTCCATTTCGCGCCGCGCGGCTGAGTGACGTAGAACCACTGCTGTTGGAACTCTTTGATGGAATCATTGAAAGTACCTGATGGCCATGTGACGTTGGGCATCTTTCTCACCATGGCACCTCCGCACTCAGCATGCTCGCCACTCACTACCTTGGGCTTCACATTAAAAATCTTCAACCATAAGCCGAAGTGTGGCAAGAAGCGGAGGAAGGCCTCGCACACGACGATGAATGTCGAGATGTTGAGTAAGGAATTTGGGGATAGATCATGAAAATTGATCCCGTAGTAATACATGACACCACGAACAAATGGGTGGAGGGGAAACCATAGCCCGTGGACAAAGTGAGGGAGGAATACAACCCTCTCGTGGGGTTCCGGGGTTGGGACGATCTGTCCCGCCGTCGGGAGACGACGGCTGATTTTCTTGGCCAGATACCCGGCCTCCCGAAGCTTTTTGATATCCTTCTCCCGGACGGTAGAGGCCATCCACTTGCCTCCTGCTCCGGATCCGGACATTTTTGGAGGGCCTTTGTGGGCAGAGAAGACGAACGCTTGGGCTTTGGAGCTCGAGTGATAGAGAATGGATGAGCAGAGGAAAGAGAAGGCGTGGGTGAAGAAGGGGAGTTCTTATCTCCTTATAAAGGCAGCAAGGATCCTGTGCCTCCCCACTTGCCAGGTAAACTCTCTTATTCCCCAAAGCGCCGTGTTTATGGCGCGGTTGGGTTACCCACAACCGTATTGATGAGAATCCCGTGATAAGGGGACACAATCTCTGCTTCGACAAGACGTGCTAGTAAAACCACCTCGCAAGATGTGCGGTAGTAGGTTGAGAAAAACGGTTCGAATAATGACCGGGCCGTGGCGTGATGTCATGCTGGGAAAAGTTGTCAGCAGATTAGATTTGTGGAATATTGTGCTCTCTATGGTGGTATGTGGGATTTGTTTTGCGGAGCCGGACATGATCCTTGTGTTCAAGATCTTCTGTGGAGTGTTTGGAGAAGGAACCCGCCTTGCAATGCCGAAGACAATCTGCGCGTCGGACTCATCGTCATTGAAGCCTGGTTCAGCGGCTACTGAGGGAGTCCGGGATTAGGGGGTCCTCGGACAGCCAGACTATATTCTTATGCCGGACTATTGGACTATGAAGATACAAGATTGAAGACTTCGTCTCATGTCCGGGTGGGACTATCCTTTGTGCGCAAGGCAAGCTTGGCAATTCGGATATGTAGATTTCCTTCTCTGTAACCGACTCTGTGTAACCCTAGCCCCCTCCAGTGTCTATATAAACCAGAGGGTTTAGTCCGTAGGACAACAACAATCATAACCATAGGCTAGCTTCTAGGGTTTAGCCTCTACGATCTCGTGGTAGATCAACTCTTGTAATACTCATACCATCAAGATCAGTCATGTAGGAAATAGGGTATTACCTCCAAAGAGAGGGCCCGAACCTGGGTAAACATTGTGTCCCCCGCCTCCTGTTACCATTAGCCTTAGACGCACAGTTCGGGACCCCCTACCCGAGATCCGCCGGTTTTGACACCGACACCTCCTCCCGCTAGTTGACTCACTCCGAAGTCCAGAACATTTTGGCCTTCCTTGAAGCTAGGCCAACGTCTAGGAGTACGCCAAAAACAGCGCAAGACGCCGCCATCGTCCTTGGTCAGTGGCCTGACGACACAGAGCACGGCAGAGGAGCCGCTTCCCACCGCAAGACGCCCCCGCCGCCGCGTAATCTAAATTTTCCATGAAAAATGTTCGGATTGCCATGCTTAAAATCCAAACGTTTATCATTTCCGTTTATTTTATATCGATCGTCGTACAATTTAAAGTCGGAGTTAGACTGAACGAAATCTATGGTTTGATTGATTGAATGTTCTGCTAGATCCGTATCAAATTAAATATAAAATGTCATCAAGCCACATGTATTCCTTTTCATTCAACGACCTAGACGGCTTCAATGTTGAGCGCTCAACACGTTTAGCATGCAGTTAATTTCATGCCAAAAATAGTGCTAATCACATAATAACACGCAAATAATATCCTACTGAATATCCGCATGCACTTAATATACTTCCAAATTAACATGCATTGCACGTACACACTGACTAGTGTTGCTAGTACGTGAAACTGATGCCGTAACTTGTGAACGCGTCCAGATATGGTCAATGGCAACATTGCCCGCGAGTTCTTCGTGTTTGCCTGTGCATCTAAACGCAGAAGGGGAGGAGAGAGAGAGAGAGCACACATGGAACCCACCAGTAAGTGAAGGCGAATAGTACTAAAAATAATATTACATGTTATCCATTAAATAGGTTGTGGTAATATAAAAACATTATGTGAACAAAGGGGGGTACAACAAACATTGTTGTTCTACGTATGTTGCCTATTGACGTGTGGCTTGAAGGCCTTGGTCGCATGTTCGATCCTCGTCCTTTATTTTTTTAATTTGTAGATGGGTCCAAATTTTTTTTCATGACATGTGGGCCCCTCAGCGTGTAGTTTGTAGCACTTTAATTTGTGGGTCGAAATTTGTTCCATTCCAAGTGGACTATCGATGTGTAGTTTTGTAGCTTATTTATAATAATTAAAGAGAACAACTGAGTTTTTTGCAATAATACCATGGTGCGACGTTGAAGGCGAGAAAGGACGTGCGAGAGAGCGATGACCGACCCAGAGGGAAATCAACTAAGGGAGTTGCAGGGGTTGCAACGGTGTTGGGAGTAGTTGTGTGCAGAATGCTATGAAAATATAATCTAAACCAATCAGAATAAATGCCTACACAAATTAATCCAAGGTTGGAGTGCCCCATGCAATTTAAATAGCTCCGGCTTTGCGAGGGATGGAGAGGTATCTTCAATGCATGAAAGATACGGCGTGAGAAAGCGAGGTCAATCGAGAGACATACAGATAGAGAGACAAAGTGAGTGTGGTCCGACATTCATTGAACAGATATATATGCTCTGTAGAGATATTGTCTGATTTGAGCTTTTGGCAAGGGTGAGGGCTATAAGATAGAGCTTGAGAGATGATCCAGTCACTGACGTGTAGATATATTTTGCACGTGGGAGGAAGCAAGGTCAATCAATCATATAGGTTCGTCGTGCGATCGAAAGAGTGAGATGGGTTGGAGAGAGTGACCTAGATAGACAATGTGCGTGAGAGAGTATACAATGTGAATAGGTCGAATTGGGCTCAAACATGGTGATATATCGTTTTTGTCCGAGAAAGAGCGAGGTCAATCGAGACATACAAAGAGAGAGAGAGGGATATATATAAAGAGAGAGAGAGAGAGAGAGAGAGATTGAGTGAGCGTGGCCCGCAATGAGGTCAAAAGAGTGGGGGCGGCTTGGATGGACTGACCTAGATAGACAATCTGCGTGAGAGTGTATAGAGTGTGTCGATCGAGGCCCGAACAGGGAGATATATCATTTGTGTGTGAAAGAAAACGAGGTTAAACGAGACTCAGATAAAGAGAGCGAGATTGAGCGAGTGTGGCCTGCCGTGCGAAAGAAAGAGTGAGACAGTCTCAAGGGAGTGACCTAGATAGACAATGTGCGTGCGTGGCACGAGAGGTTGGGGGGCTAGATAGGCAATGCATGTATTTAGCGCGAGAGTGTGAGAGGGAGAGGGAGAGGGAGAGAGAGAGAGAGCTCGGCATGGGGTGCAATGGCGGGTGTGTGAGGTAAATACATTTGGTAACAGAGAGACTTAGAGATCGAAACATGAAGAGAAAGAATGAATGTGTGTTGGAAACCGATAGCTTCCTAAGGTGGTTAGCAGAGAAAGATTGACCGATACAGGAAGTATGTAGCGTGTGGGGGGGGGGCTAAAAACAACATTTGAATGTATATAGTACGAGACTTTATATCGATGTTTCGATTCGGTGTACATTGTAAGATTTGAACTGAGGACCATGCATATGGGTAATTATTTCGAATTCCAGCCATACTAGGTTTCGAAAAGTTGACATTGACTCGATTTGTTGTGCTATTTTGTAGGTCATATGTTTGAATCCATCCAAAAGTTTTCTCACTACCATGGTGTTCATCATATACATATGGATTTGTATTAAAAAAGTAGCGTGGATACAGTGAAATGCGAAATCCATGTTAGAATTGGAGATCGCTACGTGACACACACTCTAATTCAAATAACTAATTATGTGACACACACTCTAATCCACGTTAGCATGGATACTGTTTCGATTTTTTTCAAATAACTCCTCATTAACTAATTTATAGTACTCTCTTTGTTCACTTTTATAAGACCTTGAAGACATTTCAGACAATGTGCAAAACAGTTCATTTTAAGTTGTCTGAAACGACTTACAAAAGTGAACGGAGGGAGTATCTCGTTTAGAATGACTAACTATTGCAAGGAAAACACGGGCATGGTAATACATACAGATTCGTTTGCAAATGAAAGAAGATTCATTTGCAATCTCAAATGTAGGCGCACTAGGAAGACCAGGGTCGTGTCGGGGTCGTCGCGTGTGTCGGACGAACGCGTAGCACCCAGCCACCCACCCCCTCCCTCCCTCCCCCCCCCCCCCCCCCCCCCGAAAAGTATGACGACAAAATAAGTTCACGCTTCCATGTTCCGGATTGAAATATCTGGCGGCCCCAATTCCAGCCCTGCAAAATCTCCCTTCTCAATCGTCCCCTTCTGCGCCCAGATTGCTCAAATCCCTAATTCGCTGCCAACCCAAGCAAAGTTCGAATCGCCCCTCGTCTCGTCTCTTTCCCCACCTCTATGCCGGACGACGACGACGAAGACGACGGTCATGCTTCACCACCACACCGGAGCTACCTCATCTACGCCCTCGTCCACTGCACCGGGTAGTCCACCGACAATGTCGGCCGCCACAACCGACGTGCCTCACAGACATCGACTTCCACCACATCAGGTGCGCTTCACCTACATCGTCTCCCAGCTCACTGGGCTACTTCACCGAGCACATCGTCGCACCTCCGCCCCCCGAGTCCGTTGGGGCTTCACCAACAGTCTCGTCCACCGCATCATAGCGCTCCACTGCCACTCAAGATCTGCATCCGTGCGCAGCCAGCCAACGCCAGCGCATCACCCACAACGGCTTTGAAGTGACCCGCACTCTAGCTAGGCGAGCATGCCCAAACGCCGGCCCGAACTAGGTATCCACACATCACTCCCTTGTGCACTTTTTCGACAATGTTTGGATATCCTTTCACTACTCTCTTAGCTTACACGCCTATGCAACTCTAACTTTAACTCTTATTTCTTCTGGACATAACATCTGAAACAAGCAAATCCATTTTTTAGCGAAGCATGACGGTGCTACGGGATCTGGTACACATCCTGCACACCCGTATAACCTTGTAAGTATCTGTCCTCCGGTACAACATCAAGGTCGATTCCTCTTATTTGATCAACCATTCGCCGTGTCAAAAATGCAGAGGGGGATGCAAGGAGCACAAGGCCTGCACATCCAAGCAAGTGGTAACATGGACTTGTACATGGAACATCCCAAGCGCAAGCAGAGCTGCAGTGAGCCTGTACAACGAGCTAGCATAAGTCCCTGCATTTCATTTAATTCGTACTGGCATTCGTGTATGATTTGTGTGCAGTGGCGGATCCACGAATTCAAGTTACCAGGGGCGAACATTTAACTTAAAAAATACGAAGGCACTTGCACTCCGGAAATCAACATAACTTGAGAAATGTGAAGCTACATGCACTTTGAAAACCAGCTAATGATCCAAAGTAGTTCAGATTATAAACACTAAATGATGCAAGCACCAAAAAACACAAAATGCAACATGGTGTACAAGGACTACAAACATGGTCTGTACCTGCTTGAATTATTCGTTCTCTGGCTGAAAATATCGAAGTGTAATTGCACCTATAACCAGTGCGCAAACTGCATATCAATATATCTATCCTGCACAAGTATGCCAATAGTTTCAAACAACAGATTAGAAAAGTATTTATGCTATGTTGTCATGATACGGGGACTTTCTGGTAGATGGCCTCGACGTTTCCTCAAGCTATGAAAATGCACTATAATTTGCTTGTCATCAATGCCTGCAAATCTCTATGTCTCTCTCAACATAGCAGATCATCATTAGACACTAAATCCTTCAATGAGCTTGCAAAATGCTTGCATTAGATCCCTCATTAGACACTATATGTTCATCACCAGGAGCATGTAAAATGTTTGCATCAAATCCTTCATTAGCAGTCTGTTCATTAGACACTTCAGGCTCAAGAACAACATGAGCTTGTATGTTTGTACCGGAAACTTGATTAGATACATCAGATTCAGTCAGTTCAGTATTGATTGGGGGAGTTATAAAATAAGTAGAAATTGGTTTCATTTTCTCATACATTCCCTACATACAAGTAGTTTTACAACACCATGAGGTTTAACTATTGGCCAAAAATTGAAGAGTTGAGTTAGATATAATCAGTGATGTGATGTAACTGCTTGTTGCGCATGCAACTCTTGCAAGTTGCGACTGTCCGTTTGCGCAAGCTTGATGCCATGCCCGTGTTGCCGCCGCTGCCTCCCACGCAGGCTACACCCAGGGTTGGATCTTCATCTTCTTATCCTTCCGTTTGCTTGAAGGCCGGTGACCGCCCTCCAACGAGGGCACGAGGAACTGCTGTGTCGGTCTGTCCAGCGATGGCTAGGTTAGGAGCAAACCAGACTGGAGGCTGGAGCGAATGAATTGGGATTTTTCCTGCTGTCGATCTATATGGGAGGAACTCGTTTGGGCCGCGAGCCTGCTATAGGGCCTGCCTTGCACTTATGTTATTGGCCCGTACAAATTGAAACATTTTTCTTCATTTTTTACATTGCTTGCTTGTGCGTTGGGACAAACAAAACTAGCCTGGGCCAACCTGGATGACTCAAACTAGGTGCACCCTTTCCAACCACCCGAGGCGGCTGCCCACACCAGCCCCTATGGTGGCGTCGCCCCTTTTTGCATGTATGATTGGGTAGTGAAAAATATTCCAGTAGCGCTTTTGATTTACCCATAGAATGGTTGAATTGCTTGTTTCTATGAACTGAGTTCGCCAATAATGTGAAGGATGCCAGTCTTTTCATCCTATTGTAGATTGCTTAGATCTCGATATGCCAAAAGTTATCATATGAAATATACAGTAAAAGCCACTGTGATGTGTGTGGCTACAACTAGTCTGACTACACGTCCTCATATAACATATCAAGGATGCACCATCTTACCAGATTAACCATTTGACTTACCAATGCAGTGTGGGAAGAAAGAAGTATTGGGACTGCGTATCCAAGCAATTGATGCCATGGACTGCTTCGTACAACCTTGTAAGCGAAAAAGAAGTTGCAGTGTGCCTGTACAAAGAACTAGCATAAGTTCAGTTACCTGCTTCTCAGAATTTTAGTTAGCCACTTATTGCAAAAAAATCAATTATGTTGCTTGGCTTAATTTAGTTTGCTACTGATTACATAATGCCACAGCCTATTAATCCTATTGTAGACTACGCCTATCTATGTGTTTGATACTTACTGTTAATAATTACCTATTTGCCTAAGCTTACATAGCTACTTATTTGTTTAACGGCTTTGTTGCTGCAACAATGGGTTACAATAATGTTAATAACTACTTTTCAGCATCCAATTGAAACTCTTTAATTCCTTGTTTGATTAACTGGTTTGTTGCTATAATTCCCAGTTGAGATGTTTTGCTAACTTCAACTTTTCTGAATCCAATCGGAACTTTAATGGCAAAATAGGTTAGCCGAAGATCAAAGAGCAAGGTCCCCATGGACGTTGTATCGTCCCACAACAGTGGCACCGGCCCAATCGTGCATATGAATTGCCAACTGCTGATGCTCTAGAGGCTAAACTAGTGGTAGAAAGAGATTCTGCTTCTGCTCTTAGAGATGAAGTTGACATGTTGAGGAAGCAAACAACACAATCACAAGCAGTACTCAAGACAACCATTAAATATTTGGTGGATTTCAAAACGAAGCAAGCTGAGACTGACCACATTGTTAAGGTCCTGAAGGAAAAAAGGAAATTAAATTCCCACTTGGTAAATCATAGGTGAAATGTTCTTTCCATCGTTGAATAACCTTTGTGTTGTTTGCTCATGTAATCAATCAAACCAGTTGTTTTAGAGATCATGTAATAATTGTTTTTTGATTTTTGTGTTTTGGTTTGTAATTTTATTTCAGCACAAGTCTGTATTAATTGATAAGACTCGGAGACATTTCATTTGGATTGTTGTGCCAGACCTACAAATATGCCAATCGGGCTGAATGTGCATTCAACAATAATAGTAGTATAGATGGACCATAAGTGGAACGCATCGGAAAGGGCCAAGATGTTATAGTAGCTTGGCTAAAAAAAGGATGTTGTTGTAGCAAAAAAAAAAGTACAGCGGCCTGGCTTATGTATGTTAGTGGATATTATTGATCCATATACTCTATAAGTGTTTATATATCTGTTAGTTCTGTACATTCTTGGTTGATTGACTCGGTAATTGAATCTTGATACATCGCTTGTGTACATATCTAAATGGGAGTACACATTATGCTACGTGTGACATTTGAGTTGGACATGAAGTGTTCCAAATATTCGAATTCACCTTAAACTGGATTCTAGCTTCTGAATTTGAGTATCGGCATTTGTAAACCATATTCCTATATGACAGCGGAATACATCTTTGTCGTCCTTTTGAAGATATATAAAAACAGATAGAATGATTTATAAAGATTCATATACGAATACAAAATGGATTCAAATTTAGTTGCCAGGGTAAATGTGGATGCTTATTGTCCCAAAATTCAAAAGAAGCAGCAAAATGTCCACTCCCACATTGGCTGCCCGAAGCCAAGTATTTGGGAGATGGAAATTACTATCTACCCACTATATAGACAATCCATTGGCCCGATTTCCACTACTCTAAATAGGGGTACGTTAGTAACTTCAATTAGACGTGACACGACCGCCTCTGAGCCCATTTCGACACAGTGGGCGCCAAACATGGGCGGCAAAACACATTTGATTCAAGCTCGTCCAAAAGACCTCTATTTCTCCCTCCATTCCCCATTCATACACGGTGGGCGGCAAAACAAACTCGACTCGGCCGAAATCGATGTAGGCAAATATTTTCAATATGGGCAGGTTTGTAACTTCACTCAGATGTGACACAACCGCCCTACTTGTCAGCCCCGTTCATACATCGTGGGCGCCAACCATGGGCGCCAACCACCCTCTCCTCGCCCGTAATCGCTCTGGGAAAATATTGGCGAGATGCGAGATTACCGTCCTATCCTCAACCGATGAGACATCCAAATTTTAAACAGGAGCTAAGTTCGTAACTTTCCCATATTTCAGACAGGCGTGTCCCAAAAACATGGTTCCCCGTACCTCTCCCTCCATTTTCCCATTCATACACCGTCGGCGCTAGAACACCATCCCCACACCAGCCTCCGTCCGCTACCCCATCCATCGCCGCCGTCCTCCACCCCATCCATCGCCGCCATCCTCCACCACATCCATCGCCACCGTCCTCCACCATGTTGGAGCGCCTACCAAGACCGCGTCGTCCACTGCTAGAGATTGACGTTTCTCATCCACGGCGATGGGCCAATAGCCTTGCATCACGTACTATCGCTTCATCGGCACCATCGTCCTCTTTGCCGGGGCTGCTCACACGACCTTCTCTTCCATCGCAATGGTACTTATCCCTCGATGCACCCATCTACCGTCGCAGATCTGCTTCAATGCCACCGACAACCATCGCACCCCCGATGCCTACACGGCGCCGCAAGAGAGGTGGTACTTCATATCTCCTCAACTTTTTTATCTCAACCAGAAAATAGATCTTAACTTGGTTACTCTACTTTCTTTTCAGCTCTTAGAATTTAGGTTCTTAGTTTGAAGCAAACAATGGATGCTAAATATCATTTCTCCAGTTTGTAGCTTCAAATCTGCCATGGCACAGTCATAATACGGTTTAATTGATCATGCTTAGGGTTTAATTGATCATGTTGGTTCCATGGTGGTTTCTTTAATAGCAATCAGAGGGGAAACACTCTTTTTCTAAAAAAATATGCTTAGAGTTTCCCCCTTTTATGATCACTATACGATCAGAAAACGTGCTTCGTGTCATAATAGCACTCCTCCACCCATCATGCTAAACAAGCTTAGTTGTTCAAATACGAATCTGATATTATTAAAATAGAGTTGTTTAATTGCTCAGCTAAATGTTCCTAAATTAGTTTCAAAAATGCATGTTCGTTACTCGGGTGTATATCTCTATAGAATGCCCACGGTGGGCCGGCCCACCCTAGGATTTTGGGTCATCCTAGGCCCCGATTCCCCTCTGTTCTGTTGCCCGCTTCCGATCTCTACTCGACCCCAGCCGCCTGCCTTGCCGGCGACTTGCCCTCCCCGGACGGCATGACTCTAGGAGGAGATGCCGGACTAACAGGAGGTCAGGAGCCGCTCGCCCAACAGCGTCACCGCTGCCCAGGCGCGCCGCCGTGCCTACCTTCCCAGTCCGTTCAGGGCTCAGGCGCGCAGCACCCACCAAGCCAACCCGATTTATCCTGAGATACGTCCTCAACACTCAGCAGCCACTCCTCATCACCCATTTTCTAATTGATTCATTACTCATTAGGTAGGACTGTCATTAGGGTTTGTTATGTGCACAATGCAACCTACACTTAATGGTTCAGATGTATTTCGGTAATCTTTAGTACCTATAAAGTTCACAGGGTTTTCAAAATTCCGGCCCTCGGAACAAACACTAGTCATTTTGGATTGTTGGTCGTAGTGACATTGACCCAGATTACTACTGCAAGCCAGGTTTGTTGACAATTTTACTTGTATTTCTTACTCATTCGATATAGTATACAATTATTCACGTCGATTAGTTGCAAACAATAAGTTCTAGACAAATTTTTGATTCAGATTTTGGACGGTCTCTTACTGCAGTTACAATTTTGCATACTTGTCCTAGTAAGCTCACAAGTAAATGATTGATTCACTACGTCTATGCTTGCCTTGTCATATTTGTTGTCAATATTCTTTTAGGGTGGACCAACCTGTTTCTAAATACTGGAACCGTAGACATGAGTGAATAGTATTTCTCTATGTGATCTCTTCCATCATATGTGGGCAACGAACACTGCATTGTATAGAAAGAAAGTTTTATTTCCAGCTTTTACATAGGTTTCGATCTTTTACATGGAATACAATCTGCCTACTTGCTTTGTGTCGCACTACCAGCACTCCACCCTTGAAGCTAAACATTATGCCACTCATAATTTCTTAATTTATTTTTTCAAATACGATTCATATGATTCATATGATTCTATAATTACTCTCTACAAATTGTAGAGTATAAGCAATGCTTATGAAGAAGATTATGTGCTGAAATTCTTGAGTTATCCTTCCCTTGGCACGGAGAAGGGCATTATAAAGCCGGTGTTAACTGTTAATGTAAGTCAGTCCTTCTAAAGCCTTTATCTTCAACTGCTGTTTAATTTGCTCAGACTCCATATCGTTTACTACTGTTTAGTTTGCTGTTTCTACCAAAATGCATGTTCGCAAGAACCGTAAGTTCTAAGTTTTACTTGTAAAACGAAATTCCTTATTCGTACCATGCACATTACTCAATACTCCCTATATGTATGCTTGTTTTGTGGATCTATAATCCAGTGTGTGCTGAAGGCCCATGTTTGCACCTTGTCATTTCCTATTTTATCTTACTGATGTGGCTGATGATATGAACAACATGCCTTGCACATTAATCAAAATAGATACAATGATTTTCTTTGCCATTCATCTATGCTTGTTATGTTGACATGGTAATCCAGTAGTGTGGTGAAGCTCCCCGGATTATGAACAATGGCAAATTATGCTATTGATATTTTGAACTTACTCTTTGTTTACTATTTCGTAATTGGATGGAATTCATAGCACAGTTATCATCTTTGTTTATACACGTGCAAAACCTGTCATTTCTCTGCTTTGTTTCAGGCTGATATGTCTGATGGCATGCACAAGTCTGCTGAAGGCTGTGAGACAAACCCAACATATATTGCAGCAAAGAAGGCAAAACATCTTGAGGATAGCAAGACAACCCCAAAGTCTTGTCTTGATGCAGTGTTCAAGTTACTTGAGACTAGCAGTCAGACAAGCTCACAGAATTCGTTATCTCAATCAGTTCGACTTCTTCAGTCCCAAGTTCTAGCAGAAAGGCATTATGCAACTCAACTTCAACTTGAAGTCCTATCTCTAAGAAAGATTGCGGAGAACACCAATGAGAACCTCATCGCTAAACAACTAGACCTGGAAGCTATGACCGACATGCTAGGCCGGTCTCATAGCCTTGCTCAGTAGATTGCGCAGCAGTTCCACCGCAAGGCTAACCTTTCTTGAACTGTCTTGGAAGTGGTCTTGGTTCAGTATTATTTTGTTACACTGCAATGGTGCCCAGTTTTTGTAATCTGCTTCTTCGTTGCGTTGGTGGCAAACCTCGATGCCCAATGGAAGTAATATACCTTAAATCATTTATTGTATAGAGTAGGTTTGTTCTTAATTCCTACTAGTTAATGCCATCATTCACTATCTGGAAAAAAAATCAGATGTAGTCGACCGGGCCAAAACATTCGACTCTAACGGGCCTGGTTTCTAGTGGGCCACAATTGGGCCGGCCTGCGTCTTTCTTGGGCCCGAATGATTGGGGCCTTCACACTTTGTAGCAGGCCCACAACTTACACCAGCCAATATTTTAGTTGGGCCTTTTGTCAATCCACCGCTTAGTTTGGCCCAGGTAGCGTTGGGCCATTAACAGGCTGAATATTGTACTAGCCTGTTACGGCCCAGATGAAACCATGGGCCTTTAGCAGGACGAAATGGATGTTGGGCCTCAATTTTCACTAGTCGTCGACGGGCCTTCAGCAGGCTGAAATGTAGACCGGTCCTTTTTTGGCCCAGTTAGCTCACGGGCCGTTAGCATGCTGAAACATATCTCGGGCCTTAGTTGGCCCACTGATATCATGGGCCCTTAAGAGGCCGAAAGCTTAGTACAGGCATCAACGGGCCGAATTACGCGACAGGCCTTTAACAGGCCCAAAGTCACGTTGAGCTTAATTGTTGCCACCTTTATCACGGGTTGTTAGTGGGCCCGATGTCTCGTCGGACTATATATGTCCCATGGGCAGCATGGGCAATTCCCAGACGAAAGTCACACCAGGATGAAATGGGCCCATGTCTACATCGGGCCTCTAACAGGACGAAAGTCACTGGGCTAGTTGGGCTGAAATATTCGGCGAACAATTGACGGGCCAGATCTGGCTTCGGGCCGTAAATGGGCCTTTATTAAGCAGGCCGTTATTGGGTTGGCCCTCTAGTACCTGAGTAAGTACTACGTGCCTTTCACTGGGCCAGCCTTTTTAACCTATATGGGCCTCTGTTGGGCCCAGCCACGTGTTGACGTATCATAGGCATGTCTCCTCCAATGGACGGGCGACATCTGGCCCGCTAGCAAGCTGATAGGTGTTCCTTCCGGCCAGTCAGAATTTTACACATGGAAATTTCCCATTGGTCCGGGCTATTAATGGGTTATCAGATCCAAAACCCAACCTGAGAGCTTAACGGCGTTCTGTTACGGTGGATGCCACATGTCGGTCACCCTTGACGAAAGCACTTCTGTGACGCGCGATTTATCATCATGGAAGTGGACACTTCCGTGATGATAATTTTGGTAATGTCATGGAACACTTCTATGATAGCACAGGTATGACTATCTTGATTCTGTCATAAAATCGTCATGGATGTACATGCATGACAAAAAACGCGACCTACTGTGACAAACACATATCATCATGGAAGTGTATTTTTTGTAGTGTTAGCACTAATAATAACATGATATATCTTTTTCTCATCAAGATAAGCATATTTCAAAGTGTTTGGCAATTGTTTTAATTCAAACACATGATCACCTTTAGGTGGAGGACCTCCTAGCTAGTGTTTCAATAGGCATACTGTATTTAAGTAGAGGTTGTTGTTCGAACAAGATTCTATCTATTTCATTTCTTTCATGCATATGCAAATCATTTTCATGGTCTAGCAAACATTGTTCTAAGGGATCAGTAGGAGGTACAACAATAGAAGCAAGACCAATTATTTCATCCTTTCTAGGCAAATTTTTATTATGAGGTTTTCTACTAAACTTAGAAAAATTAAACTCATGAGACTCGTCACCAAAACTGACACCGACAATTTGTTTCTCACAAACTATTTTAGCATTAATGGTGTTCAAGAAATGTCTACGAAATATAATGGGACAAAACTCAACTTTTGGGGAACCAAGAACAAGTAAATCAGTAGGGTATTTTATTTTCCCACGCAAGACTTCAACATCTCTAACAATCCCAATTGGTGATATAGTATCTCTATTGGCAAGCTTAATAGTAACATATATGTCTTCTATTTCAGCGGGTGCTATATCATTCATAATTTCTTGATATAAGGTAAAAGGAATAGCACTCATGCCAGCACCTATGTCACATAAACCATGATAACAGTGATCTCCTATCTTAACTAAGACAATAGTCATGCCAACAACAAGTCTATGTTTATCTTTTTCATAGAGTTTGGCAATTCTAGCAGCTTCATCATAAAAGTAAATAACATGTCCATCAATATTATCGACCAAGAGATCTTTAACCATAGCAACACTTGGTTCTACTTTGATTTGTTCAGCTGGTTTAGGTGTTCTAATATAACTTTTGTTAACCACAGTTGAAACTTTAGCATGTTCCTTCATCCTAACAGGGAAAGGTGGTTTTTCAATATAAGCAGTGGGAACAACTAGATCAACATTATAAATGATAGTTTCATCTTTAGATTTTACCGGTTCTTTAATTTCTTATTTAATTGGTGGGTGATATTTCAACCACTTCTCTTTAGGAAGCACCATGAGTAGCAAAATATTCACAAAAGGAAGCTACTATCTCAGAGTCAAGTCCATATTTAGTGCTAAACTTTTGAAAAGCATCGGTATTCATAAAAGATTTAACACTATCAAACTTAAGCTCAATACTAGACTCTTTACCTTCGTCGAGTTCCCAATCTTCAGAGTTGCATTTAATTCTTTCTAAAATATCCCACCAGAATTCAATAGTCTTCTTCATAAAAGAACCAGTATAAGAAGTATCGAGCATGGATTGATCATTACGAGAAAGCCGAGCATAAAAATTCTGAATGACAATTTCTCTTGAGAGATCATGATTGGGGCATGAATATAACATTAAATTAAGACTCCCCCAAGCCAGTGCGATACTTTATCCTTCGCGAGGCCAAAAATTATATATATAATTCCGATCACAATGAATTAGATGCATAGGATAATTGTTTTTGATGGAATTCCAATTTCAATCGATTCCAGTTCCGAGATCCAATATCATCGCATAGCCTATACCATGTCAATGCCTTTCCCTTCAAAGATAAAGGGAAAACCTTCTTCTTAGCTTCATCTCCGGGTAAACCTGCAAGCTTAAACAATCCACAAATTTCATCCACGTATATCAAGTGCTTATCAGGATGTTCGGTTCCATCTCATGCATAAGGATTAGCTAGTAGTTGTTCTACCATACCCGAAGGAATTTCATATTCAATATTTTCAGTAGGTGCAGTAGGTTGAGGGGCAACTAATTCTGGTTCCAGTCAAGGTGAAGATACCCCGAACAAACGCCACAAAGGATTGTTTTCGATAGTAACAAGTGACAATAAATTTCAGCATGTAGTAATAATTTTTCCTTACCAATTTCCACTTACCAAGAGCGCTTCACTCCCGGCAACGGCGCCAGAAAAGAGCCTTGATGACCCACAGTATATGGAGTCAATTGTAGCATTTTCGATAAGTAAGAGTGTCGAACCCAACGAGGAGCAGAAGGAAATAACAAGTGGTTTTCAGCAAGGTAATGTCTGCAAGTGCTGCAATCGTAAGTAACAGAGTATTTAGATATCAAGATAATTTGTAAAGAGCAAGTAACGGTAGTAGTAACAAAAGTGCAGCAAGGTAGCCCAATCCTTTTGAGCCAAAGGACATGCCAAAACGGTCTCTTATGATAAGAAAATTGTTCTTGAGGGTACACGGGAATTTCATCCAGTCACTTTCATCATGTTGGTTCGATTTGTGTTCGCTACTTTGATAATTTGGTATGTGGGTGGACCGGTGCTTAGGTGCTTTTCTTACCTGAACAAACCTCCTACTTATGATTAACCCCCTCGCAAGCATCCGCAACTAAGAGAAAAGTATTAAAAATAAATTCTAACCATAGCATTAAACTTTTGGATCCAATCGGTCCCTTACATAATAGCGCATAAAATAGGGTTTAAGCTTCTGTCACTCTCACAACCCATCATCTAATAACTACTCCACAATGCATTCCCTTAGGCCCAAATATGGTGAAGTGTCATGTATTTGACGCTCACATGACACCATAGAGGGAATCACAACATACATATCATCAAAATATCGAACACATATCAAGTTCCCATGATTACTTGCAACATGATTTCTCCCGTTACCTAAAGATCAAAAGAAACTACTCACAAATGATAATTATGCTGAAGATCAGGGGGGTACTAAATAGCATAATGGATCTGAACATATAATCTTCCACCAAATAAACCATATAGTAATCAACTACAAGATGTAATGAACACTACTACTCACCCACAAGCACCAATCTATAGTTCCGGTACAAAGATTGAACACAGGAGATGAACTAGGTTTGAGAGGATATGGTGTTGTTGAAGATGTTGATTGAGATTGCCCTCCCCAAGATGGGAGAGTTGTTGGTGATGATGATGTTGATGATTTCCCCCTTCAGGAGTGAAGTTCCACCGGAGCGCAAAAGTGCTCCTGCCCATGTTCCGCCTCGAGACGGCGGCACTTTGTCCCGAAAGTCCTCTCCTTATTTTTTCTAGGTCAAAATGACTTATATACCAGAAGAGGGGCACCAGAGGTGGGCTGAGGGGAACACAACCCACCAGGGCGCGCCTGGGCTCCCTGGTGCGCCCAGGTGGGTTGTGCCCACGTGGTGGGCACCCTTTGGTACTTATTTGCTCCAATAATTCTCATTTATTCCATAAAAGTTCCTTGTGAAGTTTCAGCTCATTTGGAGTTGTGCATAATAGGTAGCCTGGCGTAGCTTTTTCAGGTCCAGATTTCCAGCTGCCGCAATTCTCCTTCTCTATGTGAACCTTGCATATTATGAGAGAAAAGGCATTAGAAATACTCCAAAAAGCATTATTATGCAATAAAACAACATAAATAACAGTAGGTAAACATGATGCAAAATGGACGTATCAGGTATAGGCGAAAGTTGCGCGGTACTAGAGAGGCTAGCAATGGTGGAAGGGTGAGACTGTGTATAATCCATGGACTCAACATTAGTCATAAAGAACTCACATACTTATTGCAAAAGTCTATTAGTCATCTAAACAAAGTACTACGTGCATTCTCCTAGGGGGATAGATTGGTAGGAAAAGATCATCACTCATCCCCGACCGCCACTCATAAGGAAGACAATCAATAAATAAATCATGCTCCAACTTCGTTACATAACGGTTCACCATACGTGCATGCTACGAGAATCACAAACCTCAACACAAGTATTTCTGCAATACAAAATTACTCACTAGCATGACTCTAATATCACCATCCTCATATCTCAAAACAATCATAAGGAATAAAACTTCTCATATATTCAATGCACTTTATATGAAAGTTTTAATTATATCCCTCTTGGATGCCCATCATATTAGGAAAAATTCTTTACCTAATATTAAAGGAAGGATTATTTCTCCACTAAGTTCATGGCGGACCAACACAACATGGCTCACTGCCAGAAACATGCCCAAGTTCATGTTAGAGATGAAGAAGGTGGACGGTAGCGATCGTGAAGTGTATGCAGTTTATGTTGAGTCAACAAGTTGATGACCTAATACCTTAATTTCATTTTGCATTAATAATTATTGTTGTGAGCACTCAACAAAGAAATGCATCATCTCGTATGTTAGTAGATGATTGGTGTTCAACCACATGAACATGTATATGTGGTTGCAGCACACAAGGAATTACAAGCTCGTGCAGGTAGGGGCTCGAGAAATCGGCATGGTGAGTGTGATGACCAAGATCACCGCCTTGGGACTGATCACATTAGATGAAATTGATGGGCAAGTGACCATCATGGAAGACGATGAAGAAGAGAAGTGACAAGACAAAATGACTCGCTATGGGTGTGAGAGGATTTGTTTCTCCCGTTGCAACGCACGGGCATTTGTGCTAGTTATTAGCTAAGAAAATTACGGTGCTGTTTAGAAAGACTCTCAAAATAATATAAGTGAAGCATGAGAGTTCAACAATTTCTATAAAATAAAGCCACCGCCGTGCTCTAAAAAGATATAAGTGAAGCACTAGAGCAAAATTTCCTAGCTCAAAAGATATAAGTGAAGCACATAGAGTATTCTAATAAATCACGATTCATGCGTGTCCCTCTCAAAAGGTGTGTACAACAAGGATAATTGTGGCAAACCAAAAAGCAAAGTCTCAAATCATACAACACTCTCCAAGCAAAACACATATCATGTGGTGAATAAAAATATAGCCTCAAGTAAAGTTACCGATAGACGAAGACGAAAGAGGGGATGCCTTCCGGGGCATCCCCAAGCTTAGGATCTTGGTTTTCCCTGAATATTACCTTGGGGTGCCTTGGACATCCCAAATCTTAGGCTCTTTCCACTCCTTATTCCATAGTCCACCAAAGCCTTACCCAAAACTAGAAAACTTCACAACACAAAACTCAACAGAAAATCTTATGAGATCCATTAGTATAAGAAAATAAATCACCACTTTTGGTGCTATTGTGAACACATTATTTATTTATATTGGTGTAATATCTACTATATTCCAAATTTTCCATGGTTCATTCCCCCCGACACTACCCATAGATTCATCAAAATAAGCAAACAACACAAAGAAAATAGAATCTGTCAAAAACAGAACAGTCTGTAGCAGTCTGAATACTTTGAATACTTCTGTAACTCCAAATATTCTGAAAAATTAGGACAACCTGGGAAATTTGCATATAAATCTTGTGTAAACAATTCAGAGCAAAACCACACTTCTATGAACTATGAAAATTATTTTTCTGGGCGCAAAAGTATCTGTTTTTCAGCAAGATCAAATCAACTATCACCGTGAGCCATCCCAAAGGTCTTACTTGGCACAGACACTAACTAAAACACAAAAAAAACATCTAACCAGAGGCTAGATGAACTATTTATCAAAGAACAAAACCAAAAAAAGCAAGGACAAAAATAAAATTGGGTTGCCTCCCAACAAGCGCTATTGTTTAACGCCCTTAGCTAGGCATAAAACATAGATCTAGGTATTGTCATCTTTGGTATGCAATCCATAAGTAGCTCTCATAATAGATTCATATGGCAACTTAATTTACTTTCTAGGAAAGTGTTCCATGCCCTTACTTAACAGAAATTGAAATCTAATGTTTCCTTCTCATATCAATAATTGCACCAATCCTTCTAAGGAAAGGTCTACCAAGAATAATTGGACATGTAGGATTGCAATCTATATCAACAATAATGAAATATATGGGCACATAATTCCTATTTGTAGTAATAAGAACATCATTGATCCTTCCCATAGGTTCCTTAATAGTGGAGTCCACAAGATGCAAATTTAAAGAACAATCATCAAATTCATGAAAACGTAGCACATCACATAAAGTTTTTGGAATCGCGGAAACTCTAGCACCCAAATCACACAAAGCATAGCACTCACAATCTTTAATATTGATATTAATAGTAGGTTCCCACTCATCATAAAGTTTTCTAGGGATAGAAACTTCTAATTTAAGCTTTTCTTCAAAAGATTTCATCATAGCATCACGATATGTTTAGTAAAAGCTTTATTTTGATGATAAGAATGAGGAGAATTCAACATGGATTGCAACAAGGAAATACAATCTATTAAAGAACAACTATCATAATTAAATTCCTTGAAATCCAAAACAGTGGGTTCATTACTATTTAAAGTCTTGACCTCCCCAATCCCACTTTTATCAACTTTTCCATCTAGATCTATAAACTCCGAATCATTGGGACGCCTTTTAACTAAAGGTCACTCATCTCCAGTCCCATCTTTATCAAGATTTATATTGGAAAACAAAGATTCAATAGGATTCACATCAATCACTTTAAGATCTCCATCATTATTTTCACAAAAACTAGAAGACCATGCTTTTACAAACCAATCTCGTTCAGCACACATCTTAGCGGCTCTTTCTTTACGCTCATCAATGGAAATTCTCATAGATTTCAGAGACTCATTAATATCATGCTTGGGTGGAATATATCTAATTTTCAAAGGATCAATCTCAAGAGAAATTCTATCCATGTTCCTAGCCAAATCATCAATCTTAAGAAATTTTTCTTCAACCAAAGCATTGGAACTCTTTTCAGAAATCATATAATCTTTAACACTATTCTCAAAATCAGAGGACATGTTAATATAATTTCATCAGAATTCTTGTAGGAATTACCATAATTATTAGAGGAATTACTAGGAAACGGCGTAGGATTAAAATTGCCTCTATACGCGTTATTACCAAAATTGTTCCTACCAACAAAATTCACATCCATAGACTTATTATTATTCGCAATCAAAGTAGACAAAGGCATATCATTAGGATCAATAGGAGCACTCTTGCCAGCCAATAATTTCATAAGTTCATCCATCTTTCCACTCAAAACTTTAATTTCTTAAATCGCATGCACTTTTTTACTAGTAGAAGATCATTCGGTGTGCCATTGAGAATTATTAACGATATTATTATCTAGGAGTCTGGTAGCTTATCCTAAAGTAATTTCCATAAAAGTACCTCCTACAGCTGAATCTAAAAGATTTCTAGAAGCAAAATTCTATCCGGCATAAAAAAATTATATGATCATCCACAAATTTAAACCATGGGTAGGGCAATTTTGCATCATCAATTTCATGCTCTCCCAAGATTGTGCAACATGTTCATGATAAAGTTGCTTAAAACTCATAATCTCGTTCCTAAGGGAGATGATCTTAGCAGGAGGAAAATAATTGGAAATAAAAGCATCTTTACACTTATTCCATGAAGCAATACTATTTTTAGGCAAAGATGAAAACCAAGTTTTAGCACGATCTCGTAGTAAGAACAGAAATAGCTTCAATTTAACAATATCATTATCCACATCTTTCTTCTTTTCCATATCACACAAATCGACAAAATTGTTTAGATGGGATGCGACATCTTCACTAGGAAGGCCAGAAAATTGATCTTTCATAATAAGATTCAGCAAAGCGACATTAATTTCACAAGATTCCACACTAGTGGCGGGAGCAATCGAAGTACTAATAAAATCATTACTATTAGTACTAGAAGAGTCACACAATTTGGTATTCTCTTGAGTCATCATAACAAAGCAAGCAATCTAACATACAATCAAACAAAAAGCAAACGAGAAGACGAACGGGAGAAGGGCAAAGAAAAGGGCCAATCTTTTCGAAAATTGTTTTAGAAGTGGGGGAGAGGAAAATGAGAGGCCAATGGCGAATAATGTAATGCAAGAGATGAGACTTTTATGATGGGTACTTGGTATATCTTGACTTGGCATAGATCTCCCCGACAACGGCAGCAGAAATTCTTCCTACTACTTCTTGAGCTTGCTTTAGTTTTTCCCTTGAAGAGGAAAGGGTGATGCAGCACAGTAGAGATAAGTATTTCCCTCCATTTTAGAACCAAGGTGTCAATCCAGTAGGATAAGCACGCGCAAATCACCAATACATGCACAAACAATCAAACACTTGCACCCAACGCAATAAAGGGGTTGTCAATCCCTTCACGGTCACTTGTAAAAGCGAGATCTGATACATATAGATAAACAAAAGATAAAATATTTTTGGGTTTTGATTTATAGATCTAAAAATAAAACATTGCAAAATAGTAGATCAGAAACTAATATGATGGAAAATAGACCCGGGGGCCATAGGTTTCACTAGAGGCTTCTCTCTTGAAGGCAAATAATATAGTGGGTGAACAAGTTACTGTCAGGCAATTGATAGAAAAGCACAACGTTATGACAATATCCAAGGCAATGAATATGCAATATAGGCATCATGTTCGTATCAAGTGGACCAACTCCTACCTGCATCTACTACTATTACTCCACACATTGACCGACTCCTACCTGCATCTAGAGTATTAAGTTCATAAAGAACAGAGTAACACATTAAGTAAGATGACATGAGGTAGGGGAATAAACTCAAGCATTATGATGTAAACCCCATCTTTTTATCCTCAATGGCAACAATGCAATACGTGTCTCGCTACCCCTACTTTGTCACTGGGTGAAATCACGCAAGATTGAACCAAAAGCTAAGGACCTCTCTCATTGCAAGAAAAACCAATCTAGTTGGCCAAACCAAACCGATAATTTGAAGAGAAATACAAAGATACCAAATCATGCATATAAGAATTCAGAGGAGATTCAAATAATATTCATAGATAACCGATCAGAAATCCACAATTCATCGGATCTCAACAAACACACTTCAAAAGAATATTACATCGGATAGGTCTCCAAGAACATCGAGAACATGGTATTGAGAATCAAAGAGAGAGAAGAAGACATCTAGCTACTAGCTATAAACCCATAGGTCTGTGGTAAACTACTCACGTTTCATCGAAAGGGCAATAGAGTTGATGTTGATGCTCTTGATACGTCTCCAATGTATCTATAATTTTTGATTGTTCCATGCTATTATATTATCTGTTTTGGATGTTTTATATGCATTTATATGCTATTTTATGTTATTTTTGGGACTAACCTATTAACCTAGAGCACAGTGCGAGTTTCTGTTTTTTTTTGCCTGTTAGAGTTTCGCAGAAAAAGAATACCGAATGGAGTCCAAACGGAATGAAACTTTCGCGATGATCTTTCTTGGACCAGAAGCAAACCTGGAGACTTAGAGATGAAGTCGGAGACTCAACGAGGCGACCACGAGGGTGGAGGGCGCGCCCAGGGGGGTAGTGCACGCCCCGCTACCTCATGGGCCCATTGGAGCTTTCCTGACCTAGTTCTTTCGCCTATATATACTCTTATACCCCAAAAACATCGGGGGGATCCACAAAAACACTTTTCCACCACTGCAACCTTCTGTACCCGTGAGATCCCATCTAGGGGCCTTTTCCGGCATCCTACCAGAGGGGGATTCGATCACAGAGGGCTTGTACATGAACACCATTACCCTTCTGATGAAGCATGAGTAGTTTACCACAGACCTATGGGTCCATAGCTAGTAGCTAGATGGCTTCTTCTATCTCTTTGATTCTCAATACCATGTTCTCCTTGATGTTCTTGGAGATCTATTCAATGTAATATTATTTTGCGGTGTGTTTGTCGAGATCCGATGAATTGTGGATTTATAATCAGATTACCTATGAATATTATTTGAGTCTTCTCTGAATTCTTACATGCATGATTTGATATCTTTGCAAGTCTCTTCAAATTATCAGTTTAGTTTGGCCTACTAGATTGGTTTTTCTTGCAATGGGAGAAGTGCTTAGCTTTGGGTTCAATCTTGGGGTGTCCTTTCCCAGTGACAGTAGGGGCAGCAAGGCACATATTGTATTGTGCCATCAAGGATAAATTGATGGGGTTTTCATCATATTGCTTGAGTTAATTCCTCTACATCATGTCATCTTACTTAATGCGTTACTCCATTCTTTATCAACTTAATACTCTATATGCATGATGGATAGCGGTCGATGTGTGGAGTAATAGTAGTAGATGTAGAATTGTTTCAGTCTACTTGAGACGGACATGATGCCTATGTTCATGATCATTGCCTTAGATATCGTCATAATTATGCACTCTTCTATCAATTGCTCGACAGTAAGTTGTTCACCCATCGTATTATTTGCTATCTTGAGAGAATCCACTAGTGAAACCTGTGGCCCCTGGGTCTCTTTTCCATCATACAAGTTATCTTTTCCATCATACTAGTTTCCAATCTACTATTTTGCAATCTTTTACTTTCCGATCCATAAATCAAAAATACAAAAAATATTTACTTTACTTTTTATCTATCTCTATCAGATCTTACTTTTGCAAGTAACCATGAAGGGATTGACAACCCATTTATCACGTTGGGTGCAAGTTGTTGATTGTTTGTGCAAGTATTCGGTGACTTGTGCATTGTCTCCTACAGGATTGATACCTTGGTTCTCAAACTGAGGGAAATACTTACTCTACTTTGCTGCATCACCCTTTCCTCTTCAAGGGAAAAACCAACGCAAGCTTAAGAGGTAGCAGGAAGAATTTATGGCGCCGTTGCCGGGGAGATCTACGTCAAGTCAAGCCATACCAAGTACCCATCATAAACTCTCATCTCTTGCATCACATTATTCGCCATTCGCCTCTTGTTTTCCTCTCCTCCACCTCTAAAACGATTTTCAAAAAGATTTGCCTTTTATTCACCTCTCTTTTGATCGTCTTCTTCGCTTGCTTCTTGTGTGCTCGTGTGTTGGATTGCTTGCTTTGTCACGATGGCTTAAGATAATACTAAATTTTGTGACTTCTCCAACACTAACAACAATGATTTTATTAGCACTCCGACTGCTCCCACTACTAATGCTGAATCTTGTTAAATTAATGCCGCTTTGCTGAGTCTTGTTATGAATGATCAATTTTCTGGCCTTCCTAGTGAAGATGCTGCATCCCATCTAAAAAAAATCATTGATTTGTGTGATATGCAAA
This sequence comes from Triticum aestivum, assembly GCF_018294505.1. NCBI lineage: Eukaryota > Viridiplantae > Streptophyta > Magnoliopsida > Poales > Poaceae > Triticum > Triticum aestivum. The sequence goes on from NC_057801.1 coordinate 604,402,267, forward strand.
AGAAGACATATGTGGATAATGATATTGTTAAACTGAAGCTATTTCTGTTTTTGCTTAGAGATCATGCTAAGACTTGGTTTTTATCTTTGCCTAAAAATAGTATTGATTCATGGAATAAGTGTAAAGATGCTTTCATCTCTAAGTATTTTCCTCCCCCTAAGATCATCTCCCTTAGTAATGATATTATGAATTTTAACCAACTTGATCATGAGCATGCTGCACAATCTTGGGAGAGGACGAAATTGATGATACGAAATTGCCATACACATGGTTTGAATTTGTGGATGATTATACAAAAAATTTATGCCGGATTGAATTTTTCTTCTAGAAATCTTTTAGATTCGGCCACATGGGGTACTTTTATGGAAATTACTTTAGGAGAGGCTACTAAACTCCTAGATAATTGTAACATCCCAATTTTCAATTTGGATGTTATACATAGATCATCATATGCATATCATATTTATTCTTGCATTTGGTTGAGATCCTCGAAATCTTAAGCAACTCAAGGACCCAAGGAGAGAGTTGGGGGTTTCACAAAATTCATATTTGAATTTATTTCAAATTTGAAGAAAGGATCAATTTGATTTTATTATTTTTCTCACCAATTATTTCCAATAAAAAATATATGAGAGAAGATAATATGAATTCTTCAACTTCGGAGAAATATTGGAGAAAGAATTTAAAAATCAAATTATGATTTTATTTGCTATTTTATTTGAATTAGAAAAATATTGCATTTTTGAAAATTGCATCTTAGTCCGGAAAAATGTTCATCTTGTATTAAATATTAAGTTTGGACGGCGAAAATTGTTTCTGAAATTTTTAGAATTTTTTTATATTTTATTAGGATTTTTCCTTTCGGGAGAATTTTTTTTTTAAGAATTTCTTTCCCGCCCGATTGGGCCGAAGGCCCAGCCAAGTAGGCCGAGGCCCAAACCACTGACGCCTTCCCCGGGTCCGGTCGGGACACAGGAGCGTGCCGCCCTCGCCGACCGTGACTCCGCCCCCGAGGCCGAGCTCCCCCCCCCTTAAATAGCGCCACCCCGGGGCCCTTGGACCCTGTCCGCACCGCCGCCACTGCCTGCCGCCGCCGCCACAAGCCCCGCCGCCGCCCGCTATTGCTGCGCCGCTGCTGCTGAAGCTCCCCGCCGCCACTCCGCGTGTCGCGCCGCCGCCCCGCACCACCAACCGATGCCCGTGCCGCCGCCGTCGTCGTCTCGCCGGAACCCGCCGCTGACCCGCCAATTTTTAGGTAAAAACTTACATCGGTTTTTAGGGTTTTTTTGGTTTTTTTAGTTAAGCCAGTTCATTTATTAGATCGGTTTAGTTTCGGTTTTATTACTTAATGAACGTTCGTTCGTTCGTTCGTTCGTTTTGACAAACGGTTTTCGCCGTAAAAGCTCTGTTAGCGGATGTTCGCGCCATAGGATTTTTCTTTTTAGTTTATTTTCGGCCAGGGACTTATCCGCGAGTAGTTTTATCGCTTTAGCCCCCGATCTTTAAATGAGCATAACTTTTTACTCGTTTATCCAAATTAGATGAAACAAGCGCCTAAATCTTTGTATCGTTCTGTTCTTTCTAGTTAATTAACTTGACCATGATTTTGGTACTGTAAAACTTGAGTTTAGTCCAGATTAGTAAACGATCTTGTTTCTTTCGTGTTTTGAGTTCCGTTGCTCCGTTTGAGTTGAATCTTTTTGCAAATCGTAGCTAATAACAAGTACCTTGTGTTAAGATCTAATCCACATGATAATAGTACTGTTAGGTTTGAATTTTGTTAGTTTAAGCCATTTGCTTGTTTCGTGTTCGATTTGGATCTTTTCTCGGTTTTTTTCGTGTTCCGTTTGAGTGATTGCTTATGTATGCTATTGTTTGTCTACGCTAGATTACCCGGAGTGTGAAGCTTGTTACTACGAATCTCTAGAGTTTGCAGATCATCAACAAGGCAAGTTACACTTTGATCATACTCTTTTATACCCAGTTTTACTATGCATTAGTATTGCCCCTCAAATATTTGCATGAGTAGGACTGGGGACATGTGGTTTTGGTTGTAGTGCTTGAGGTAGGAACCTAATACCTTTTGATCACCCCGGGAATATACGTTCTGCTTATTATTGCTTAGCCATGCTCGTAGACGGGGATTGGATCGTGATTCACACATGGAAGTTTGAGAGTTATTTATTCATGGATAACATTAAGGTAGCAACTTTAATATACATCGGGGTGGATTGGTTGAGGCACCTGGGGAACCCAGTGTTCCCTGTTTTTGGGAAATCCTGGAGTACCTGTGTGATTTTTCCTATGGTTCGCCACCCAGGCTCAAAGGGAGCATATGATTATTCATGCTAGAAACTTCCGTGTGCAGCCACAAGCCATTATGGGCTCTGGCATAGCTGAGTAAGTTGTGTGAGCTCTTGAAGAGGTGGACTAGTAGCTGTAGGGGAAAGTTGGTGTACTGGTCCACCCGGAGTAGAGAGTAATGCTTCAAAATGACTATATCTCGATCATCCAATCATGGATGCGGTCAAGTCTTGTGGGGGAAAGTGCACAAACCTCTGCAGAGCGTATAAACTAATCATGGTTAGTTGTGTCCTCGGTTATGGACATCTTGAGTATCCAGTACTTTAATTAATTTGATTTGGGTTAATGATGGTACTTTTAATATGGATTTGAGTTGGGGTTACCTTCTCAAATAATGGGCAACTTGGGAGTAGTTAAATGAATGTATTCCTTTGTTGTAGGAAAAAACTAGCTTTATGCAAAACCATAAACTTCCTGCTTCCACCAGCCAAATATGCATGCAGATATAGTTCTTGCATTTCATTGCTTTACAGTGTAACTCTGCCAGCATATTCAATGTGCTGACCTACACAGCTGCAATGTCTCATGTTGTAGACTACTTAGATGACGAATAAGGTGCGATAGGTCGTTGTTTCGCACTCAGCTATGCTGTTGGAGTTGATGGACTCATTTACCTTCGAAGCTTCCGTAGTTATTTAGTTTAGATGGCCTTCAGCCATGATATTTTTGTGTAATCATACTCTTTATGAGGACTTGGTGTAATAAGTGTGTGATTGAAACTCTGTTATAATTCCTCGAGTACTATGCGTGTCAGCATTACCGATCCATGGATGACATTGATGCACAGAGACTTGACCGTTTGAGGTCTGGTTGCTACAAGATGGTATCAGAGCACACGTTGACTATAGGACACGACCACTAGAATGAGCCATGGGATTTCTCTTCTCTACTCATTTCTCCTCTCTTTCTACTCTATAGATGGCGGATCCCAGGAACAAGTTCACTCAGCCGGATGACGACACACCTTTCAGAAAACACTTGAAGGAAGCCACTAAGTACCTGAACATCGGAATACCAAGCTTCACAGGGACTTTCTCTAGATCTATACCGGAAGAGGAGCGTTGGAAGATCAAAGTCTGGGTACTTGGGAGGACATTTGCGCCAACAATGGAGCCTATTGATTTATACCTGGATGCACCAAGCTAGAGTATAGGAAAGAGCATGGCCACACATATCACCTTTGGACGCATATGTGAGGTGTATCATAAGGAGCTGGAGAATACTATTTACCGGAAATATGGCCACCGAGATGACAAATGGAGATGATCCATACCAGGAGGGATGGATCAATTGCAGCCTACATTCAAGAGATGGGAGATCATATTCGTCAATAGGAGAATTAACAAATTATCCACATGAAGAAGATCAAGAAATTGGTGAAGAGAAACAACGAGCTAGAAGAGGAACTCAACACTACACGCGATGGATACGAGGAAGAGATTGCCGTACTACTGGCGCATCATGAAGACCTGAATAGGAAGATGGGAATATCAGTGCAGAATATCAAGCGAGCAACGGAGATCCGTTCGGAGGACTACATCATCCTGGACGACACTGACATGAATAGTGATGCAAATGATGATAGTGATGACGACTACGTTGACGAAGCTGGAGCAGATATCATGGAGTCTTCCTCTGATGAAAATTTCTACATGACCACCATTGCAACTAGTATTTCCTCCAAGTAGTTAGCAACGATCGAGTTTGTAATCATAGGTTAGACCGATTGTATGATCTTGTGTGCTATTAAAAGAAGTGAAATTGATTGTGTTTGTCTCATGAGCATTGTGGGTAGTGAATCTCTTAGACCACATTCTATTCTGTTTTCTCACCCGTTCTAACCCATCAGATGCCTCCAAGACGTGACAATGGATTTGCCTTCCCACCGAAGCTCACTCAGTTGATCCAGCAGCAGAATGCCTTGATGCATATACTAGTTCAGAACCAGAACCAATGCAACAACAACAACAACAACAACAACCCACCACCACCACCCCCTGTTGATCACCTAGCCCACTTTCTAATGTTGAATCCGCCCATGTTCTCTAGTAGCACTGAGCCGATTGTTGCAGATGATTGGATCCACAAGATTGGAAGAGAGCTGACCACTATAGGATGCACAGATGCGGAGAGGGTGCGTTTTGCCGCACATCAGCTTGATGGCCCGCAGCATCATGGTGGGAGAATTTCACAGCCACTTACCCCATTCACACTGTTACATTGGATCAGTTTCAGCAGGCTTTCCGCACTACCCATGTTTCAGCAGGAGCTATGAGCATGAAGAAGCGCGAGTTTCACAACTTGCGCCAAGGAGGACTTACAGTGGCCCGGTATGTGGATGAGTTTAACAAGTTATCACGCTATGCCCCGGATGACCTAGCTATAGATGCTGCTAAGTAGGAGAAGTTTCTAGAGGGACTGAATGATAAGCCAAGCATGTAGTTGATGGTGGAAACATTCAACAACTACCAGGAGTTGGTAGAAAGGGCTCTCATGATTGAAGGCAAGCAGCAACAGATTGATAATCGCAAGAGGAAGTATGGACAGGCGAGATACACTTCAGGAGCTCAGCAGAAGCCCTGCTATTCCCTGTCCTCAGGAGGACATAACCACAACCATGGATGCCATAACCATGGAGGACATACGCACAATGGAGCAAGTTCACATAACCACAGTGGCCCCAAGAATGGCAATGGGAATGGAGGAAGCAGTAGCCATAACCGTTCCAACCCTTCAACACCAGCCAAGAGGGATCTGAGCCACATTACCTGTTTCAAGTGCCAGAAGACCGGTCATTATGCCATTGAATGTCCTGAAGCTAAGAATGGAAATGGCAACGGAGGTTCTGCCAAGAAGCCTAACCCCTTCACTAAAGGTCAGGTGAACCACGTCAGCGTGGAGGAGATTGAGGATCAACCCGACGCAGTTGTCGGTAAGTTTTTGATTAATGCATTTACCGCACTTGTTCTTTTCGATACTGGTGCATCGCATGTATATGTATCAAGGGGATTTGTGGATAAGTATGACCTACCAAATGTAGCCCTTAAGTCACCTATGTTAGTAATTCCCCAGGAGCGGAGTATATGGCTAGTAGGGGATGTTATCAGTTGCTACTAACCATAGGTAGACATGTTTTCTCCATCGGCCTAATTGTTCTGGAGTCACAAGGACTAGATGTGATACTAGGAGTGGATTGGCTATCCAAGTTTGAAGGAAACATCGGCTGTGCTAATAAATCAGTTGTTCTCACCACCCCAGAAGGAAAGAGGATCAAGTATGTATCCCTGCATGCGCCAAAGAGGACTCAAGTGAATTCCTTATCAGGAGTTGTACAGGAGGAAGTACCAGTCGTGAAGGATTACCCTGACATATTTCCGAAAGAATTACCAGCCATGCCACCGGATCGAGACATTGAGTTTTTGATTGAGCTATTGCCAGGCACCGGGCCAATATCAAAGAGACCGTATCGGATGCCCGCAAAGGATCTGGAGGAAATTAAGACACAAATAAAGGAGTTACTGGAGAAAGGTTACATTCGACCAAGTTCATCACCTTGGGGAGCCCCAGTGCTTCTAGTGGAGAGGAAGGATGGATCTTTAAGGACCGTTGTTGATTATTGTGCGCTGAATGAGGTGACGATCAAGAACAAATACCCACTGCCGATGATCAATGATTTGTTTGACCAGTTGCAAGGAGCTAAATTTTTCTCTAACATCGATCTTCGATCAGGTTATCACCAGTTGAAGATTCGAGAGAAGGATATACCTAAGACAGGTTTTACCACAAGGTATGGGCTATATGAGTATACCGTTATGTCATTTGGTCTGACTAACATGCCTGCCTATTTCATGAATATGATGAAAAAAGTGTTTATCGAGTTTTTGGATAAGTTCTTCATGGTGTTCATTGATGATATATTGGTCTACTCAAAGAATGAAGAGGAGCATAAGGAGCATTTGCGTTTGGTTCTTGAGAAGCTCAGAGGACATCAGTTGTATACCAAATTCAGCAAATGCGAGTTTTGGTTAAAGGAAATTGGATTTCTCGGACATGCTATATCAGGAGAAGGAATAGCAGTAGACCCAACCATGGTTACTAATGTTACTAAATGGGTGGTGAGGGAGTCCTGGATTAGGGGGCATCCGGACAGCCGAACTATATACTTCGTCCGGACTATTGAAGTGTGAAGATACAAGACTCAAGACTCCAGCCAGTGTCCGGATGGGACTCTCCTTTGCATGGAAGACAAGCTTGGCGATCTGGATATTGTATTCCCTTCCTTGTAACCGACTCCATGTAAACCCTAGCCCTCTCCGATGTCTATATAGACCGGAGAGGTTGGTCCTTAGAAGGCCGATCACAATTACAATCATACCATCATAGGCTAGCTCCTAGGGTTTCGCCTCTATGATCTCGTGGTAGATCTACTCTTGTACTACTCATATCTTCAATATTAAACAAGCAGGAAGTAGGGTTTTACCTCCACCGAGAGGGCCCGAACCTGGGTAAACATTGTGTCCCTTGCTTCCTGTTACAATCAGCCTAAGACGCACACATCGGGACCCCCCACCCGAGATCCGCTGGTTTTGACACCGAAATTGGTGCTTTCATTGAGAGTTCCTCTGTGTCATTGCTATAAGGCTCGATGACTCGTCTCGTTGTCAAGGACGACATCACCTCTGGGGGAGCGTTGGCTGTAGGCCAAACTCTCCGACTTGGCGGCTTCATTATGGCCACCCCATCGGCTGTCACGCCAACGATGGCCTCTCGAGTTGTCACGCATAACGTTCGCATCGATTTGGAGCTTGCCGAAAAGATGGATCTGATGGAGCTCTCCTCCCTTAATGAGCACTTGGATCGCATCGCCGCTTTGGGAGTCGCTATGGACTATGACCGGATTGGGCTTAAAGCCGACCAAAGGGACATTAGATCCCCACTGGCCACCCATGAGACAGCGGTAGTGGAGGAACCACACACGGGTTGCCCCTCAACTTTGAGGACGAATTATGTCCGGATCACCGAACTCAGTGAGCCGAACACCTAGTCAAAGGAAGACATGACCCGGGTCCCGGACCTAGAATCGGGCATTGGGCCGAAGAGATTGGGCAATACTCCGGATCCCGAACTGTCAGGCTCGGAACCTCCTGTGCCCCTGGGTGTTAGATCGGATCAAAATCCGGATTCAGCCATCGACGCTCACTCGGACTTAAACCGTCTCTCCCGCATCAGGCAAGAGCCCCAGGAGACGGTACACCGTTACTGGGCTAGATTCCTCCTTGCGCTTAACAAGGTCGAGGACTGCCACAAGGAGGACGTAGTCTCACTTTTCTGCAAAAACTGCACGAACAAAGGACTCCTTAATTCTATAAGTCGCCGTGACATAGTAAACTTTGTGTACTTGGCAACCATAGTACAGAAGTACTATGCGATGGAAAGCGCTTGGAAGACCCAAACAGAATTTTGGGATAGTACGACCCTCACCAGAACCTTTGTCCGAAATAAACGGCCAAACTCTCATAAGTCGACCAATTTAATTCCCAAGAAACAAAAACCCGCCCCAGGGCGTGGAACCGTATGGGAAGAATGGATCAATGGGCCACGTAAGCTGCACAGTACGCCGGATGCAACACCAAACCATAGCCTTAGGGCATGTTGGATACTCCGGCAGGTAGCAAAAAGTGGCGAGGACCTCCTCGAAAGCCATAAAGCAGAACAACATCCCGCCAAGGAACACAATACGGTACTAACAGTCTTCGAGACTTTCGCCTCAAACAATAGGCCCAAGCGAGCTCATCGAAGCTCCGCTGAAATCTGCCATGTGGCAAAAATAAATCCCTAGAACGACACTGCTATAACTTTCAATGCCAGTGACAAACCCCAATTCCAGACCATCCGGGCACCAGCCGCTTCGGTCCTTAGCCCAATAGTGGACGACTTTCGGCACACTAAAGTACTCACGGACGGCAGAAGCGGATTAAACTTGATCTACGAAGAAACACTCAAGAAGATGGAAATAGATAAAAGCCGCATTAAACAAGTGCGGGGAAAATCACACTCGATGTGGTATTCAGCACCCCAGAGAATTACATGTCCGAAGAAATCACGTTCCAAGTGGCTCCTTTCAGCAGCGGATACCACGCCCTTCTCGGGCGGGACGCGTTTGCAAGCTTTCAAGCTATACCCCATTACGGGTACATGAAGCTCAAAATGCCCGGACCCAATGGAATCATCACTCTGGCTAGTTATCCGGACGTTGCACTCCGCGCCGAAAACAAAACCGCAGCACTAGCCTTGGAAGCACTATCCGAAGCCCTAGCAGCAGAAGAATTAACAACACTGCGCGCCACCATGGACAGGGACGACGTGATACTCGACAAGCGACCCAAGTCCACCTCATTTAAACCCGCAGATGAGATAGTCAAATTCCAAGTCCACCCAACGGACCCCACGAAGACAACTTCCATCGGGACACAGTTGATCCCCACTATGGACGCCGCACTGCGAGACTTCTAACGCGAGAATTGGGACATTTTCCCCTGGCACCCATTGGACATGTCGGGCATCCCGCGCGGATTGGACGAATATAGCCTTAACATACTAAAGGGATACAAACCTGTTAAACAGACCCTAAGGCGATTTTCAGAGCCCAAACGGCAAGCCATGGGGGAAGAGCTAGCCAAGCTACTTGAGGCCGGAATCATTCGAGATATCAAGCATCCGGATTGGCTGGCAAACTTGGTAATGGTACTAAAGAAGGACAAATCCTGGCACATGTGCGTCGACTTCAAAGACCTCAACAAGGCTTGCCCCAAGGATCCCTTTCCCCTCCCTCGCATCGATCAAATCATCGACGCCACAGCAGGACACGACTCGCTGTGTTTCCTCGACGCATACTCTGGATACCATCAAATAAAGATGGCAGAGTCCGACCAAGCTGCAACAGCTTTCATAATGCCATATGGCCCTTTCTGCTTCAACACTATGCCTTTCGGGCTTAAGAATGCCGGCGCAACAAACCAACGCATGATTCAAACATGCCTGGAAAAGCAAATCAGCAAAACAGTGGAGGCATATGTGGACGACATGGTCATAAAAAAAGACATGTCGAAACCCTAATAGATGACTTGAGGCTTACGTTCGACAACCTCCGAACTTACGACATCAAGCTGAATCCAGAGAAATGCATTTTCGGTGTCCCCTCTAGAAATTTGCTGGGCTACATCGTTTCCAATAGAGGAATTGAAGCTAATCTGGCAAAAATCCGAGCTTTATCGCAGTTGGCTATACCAAGAGACCTCAAACACATCCCGAAACTAGCTGGATGCGTGGCTGCTTTGAGCCGCTTTATCTCCAGGTTAGGAGAAAAGGCATTACCTCTTTACCGCCTTCTTCGGTGCACCAAACACTTAGTGTGGACGGATGCAGCGGCGGCCGGACTTGATGAAACAAAGACCTTATTAGCCAATAATCTAGTCCTAACAGTGCCAAATACCGGTGAACCTATGCTATTGTACATAGCTGCAACACATCAAGTTGTAAGTGCAGTACTCGTCGTCGAACGAGAGGTTGACAGATACAAATTCCCGCTATAGAAGCCGGTTTATTATGTATCCACGGTCCTCACCCCATGCAAATCCCAATACCCACACTATCAAAAAATAGCATACGCGGTCTTCATGGCATCCCGAGAGCTATGACACTACTTTCAAGAGTGTTCGATTACGGTGGCCTCCGAAGTACCACTCAACAATATATTAAATAACGGCGATGCCACAGGTCGGATCGCTAAATGGGCCATCAAGCTCCTTCCGTTCGACATAACATACAAGCCTAGGCGGGCTATCAAGTCGCAAGTATTAGCTGACTTTGTCACCGAATGGATTGAAGCCGAACTCCCTAAAGAGTACGGCGTGTACTCTAACTGGATCATGCATTTCGACGGCTCTAAAATGCTGGCCAGATTGGGAGCAGGCGTAGTCCTGACGTCTCCCACCGGAGACATGCTCCATACGTCCTCCAAATATTATACACAGACTCCAACAATGCAGCCGAATATGAGGCTCTGTTGCATGGTCTTCGGATGGCAGTCTCTATGGGCATTCAACGCCTACAGGTATGTGGAGATTCAAACCTCGCAATATCACAAATAAACAAAGACTTTGATGCCAAGGATCCGAAAATGGTGGCCTACCGTAATGCCATCCTTAAAATGTCAGCTCGGTTCGAGGGGCTCGAATTTCACCATGTGGCTCGAGAAAACAATCAAGCGGCAGATGTCCTTGCCCGCATCAGCGCTAAACGCGACCATGTCCCACCTAACATATTCCTGGAAAGGCTATTCAAGCCATCCGTGGTATGGGAAGGGGAGTCCGGCAATACCAGCACGGATCTGAATACATCCCCAGATTCCGAACTATCAGACATAATTGGAAGCTCTACCACCGAAATAACATTGTCAGCCCATGAAATAATGGATGTCCTCGCCCCGTGGACTGAGCCTTTCTTGGCCTACCTAAATAAGCAGGAGCTCCTCGAAGATCAAAATGAAGCACGCTGCATCGTCCGGTGTTCTAAAGCTTACAAAGTCCATGAAGGGGAACTCTATAAGAAGAGTGTGATCGGAATTCTCCAAAGGTGCATCTCCGAAGAGGAAGGGCGGTAGCTCTTGGCTGAAATCCATGCCAGACTGGGCGGGCAACACGCCGCGGCTTGAGCACTAGTCAGCAAGGCCTTCCATACAGGTTTCTATTGGCCGACAGCCCGAGCAGAAGCACAGGACCTTGTCCAACACTGCGTCGGTTGCCAGCTCTTTGCCAATCAGAGTCATATGCCCCATACCGCTCTCCAAACAATCCCCATAACTTGGCCCTTCGTGGTCTAGGAGCTTGATATGGTTGGACCCCTTAAAGGGGGAAGCCACAAGAAAAAATACTTATTGATCATGCTAGACAAGTTCACCAAATGGATAGAAGACAAACCAGTGAAAACGGCCGAATCTGTACCAGTAATAGACTTTATATCCGGGGTCGTACACCGATACGGTGTCCCCCATAGCATCATCACCGATAATGGCTCAAATTTCACAACCGATGAAGTGAAAGCTTGGTGCGGCAAAATGGGCATTAAGCTCGACTATGCTTCTGTCTACCATCCTCAAACAAATGGCCAGGTCGAATGGGCAAACGGTCTCATCATGAGCGGCATGAAACCCAGACTAGTGCGATCCTTGACAGAGTCGGACACTCATTGGGTCGAGGAGCTCGACTCCGTACTCTAGGGGCTGCGGACCACGCCGAATCGCACCACCGGATATACACCATTGTTATGGTGTACGGCGCGGAAGCAGTACTACCCTGCGATATAATACATGATTCGCCACGCGTACGCATGTACGAAGAGAAGGAAGCCGAGTTAGATCGGCGGGATAACTTGGACGCCCTGGAGGAGGAGCGCGACGTCGCGAAGGCCCGTTCCGCATTCTATCAGCAACATGCTCGACGATACCAAAGCAGAGAAGTGCGGGCCAAAACTTATAATATTGGCGAGCTCGTTCTACGCCTACCGGAGAAGAAGAAGGACAAGCTCAAACCCAAGTGGGAAGGTCCCTTCGTCATTGACAAAGTTCTCACCAGAGGAGCGTACCTCTTGCGTAATGCGTCCGATAAGAGACTCGAGCCGAACCCATGGAACGCGGCCAGACTCCGGAGATTCTATGCCTAGCGTTGAACTCAGTGTTTGTCTCTTTACCTCCTCCTTTTTAATTATGCTCCCTCCCTATTCCTTTCTCCATCTTTTCTCTTCACACAAAGTATTTAATACAGTACAGACTCCCGGATTACTCCGGCCGCACTATGTGTGTAAGCAATACCTGGGGGCTTCCCATACGGAAGCTAAACATAACTTACTCTAAAGGGCTTTTTGCCCGTCACACATGCGTTTTCCATGTGTGCCTTTTATTCACCATTATATGCATCGATATGACTTAAGATGTGGCCAAGCTGGGTTGCCTGGCTCATGTGTTTATGCCCTACGTTCCCGTTAATTCGGCTGGGGCATAAGGGGAGCACCTCTGTGATTGTTACTGTCGGTTCAGCCGGATGTGTACCTCAGACTGGGTGAAGCCGAAAGCTAGTTTCCTTAAGAGAATATTCGGTCGGTGAACAAAAGATGTCTTCGTTTATCATAACATAAATCCCCAGAAGTTTTGTATCCTACGCCATGGTTCGCAGTTCGTACATGTGCCTTGTCGCATGCTTACCCAGGGAAAGGAACCCTTAACGGAACTATTCTCCCTGGAAGATGTTTCTTACTATCCATGTAATATAACATAACTAGTTGGGTACTTGTCTATTCAAGCACTTATGACCCCTACGCCTGGTTTCCACGCATACTCCGGTTTTGTATAACTGAGCAGTTATTCGGACACACCTCGGACTGTAGGATCCGGGGGCTGAAGCGAAAAGGTCTGCCATGACAAATGATTTTAATCCGGCTAGGGGCTACTTATGTCCATCGAATTACACAATCACTTGGACTGACTATATTCCTCCTCTATACCATCCAACAGGCTATCTAGATTACAATCCTGTCGAGAATACTTTGTGGCTAACACCACCTGGTCATATACTAGACTCACGGGAATTTCTTGCCCATCTGGCCCTGCCGGTTCAACTTCGGCCATATGGTTCGAGTCCAGCTTGGTGTAGCGCATCTTTACCATAGCCCATGCTTCTCTTGCACCTTGCCGACAGGCTGACATCTTCCACAAATGGAAGCGCCACCGTGCTCCTTGAAGCATGTCCACAAGCTCCCCCATGCCATTCGGCAGAAAGCTTGATGGCCACAAAGCCCGCGTAACACCCTGCATCGCCTGCCGAGCTCGCTTGTGCAGTTGTGAGAGGTCTTGCAGTAAATCGCTTGCAGATGCGGGCATCTCCTCCTCAGGGCGACCCGTTAGCATTCCTACAAGCAAAACTCTTTCAATATACTTCCTCTCCAAACTAGTTCGTTTAGGCACTTATAATAAATGCCGCGGCGAAGCCTTTTGGTCTCCTTCACGGAGTCTGCCAGCTGCGCGCGGACGTCTTTCAATTCCACTTCCAGCCGAACATTGGCATCTTGGAGAGTATTCTTCTCTTGCCTAACTTGCGTAAGAATGCGCTCGCCAGCCTTTAGTTGCCTCTGGAGATGCGAATCATCATCCCTCCCGCCCTCCGGATTTACTCCGGGGTTATCTGCAGAATTTTTTGTTAAACTCGTCATACCAGCTAGTTGCTAACTAGTACATTTTCGTACAATCAAGATAAATGTTACCAGATGAGGCCTTCTGGGATTCCTCTAGCTTGGCAACCGTGGCCCTCAGTTGGGTCTTGCACTAATCTAGCTCCCGAGACAATTGCTCATTCTTATCTACAACAACCTGCGCATAAATTGATCCTTAAAACTGTTGTTCCAACCGTTTCAAGTCTCAGGGGCTACTGCTATACATGCTTATCAAACTTTCTTATCCGTATATCTTTGGTATATTGGTCCATCGCCCGGGCAAGCCCGCCTTCGACAGCTCAGATGTATGCGTCTCCCGAATTGAAAGCATTAAATGCCTCTTCGGAAAAGATGTTGTGGCGAAGCACGGCCTGTCGACGCCGGTGATTCATGGCGCTCTCTACTTCGGAATTCGTGGAAGAGAGCATATCTACGTCCTCTGTCGAAGGACTATACGGCATCGGCCCTACGTCTGCCTCCTCTCTCGAAGTCGGTTCTGGAGCCCGACTGGTGGAGGCATGGTTGGTAGGATCCCCGGATATAGTCTGGATACTCCTCTTCCTGCCAGGATGTAAAGGGCGTTGTTATGCTTCAAATAACAATAATTACATGACAGGTTGTTTCCTTACCTCTGTAGAGGTGTGTCGGCCCTAACCGCCTTCCTCTTGAGCCTACCCAATCCGGACGCCTATGGCCGACGGGTCCTAGGGGCTCGGCCCTGCGCTCCGACCGTCGTCTCTGCAAAAATACGACGCTTCAGGGATAAGGCATGACATCAGGAAAGAGTCCTCTTCGGAGGATCGAGTCTTCGGCTTGGCTTACACGAGATGTAGGTAGCAGTCTGGGATAATCGGCAATAATAGCCATGGAGGCGCCGTCACGGCTCGCCCAATAAAATATCCCGTCGACAAGCTCCACGGTCGTATCCGGATCTTCTTCGAGTCCTAGATCCAGGGCCCTTTCGGGGTCCTCTATCTGCGGGGAAGGGCTGGAGATTCCTTCTACGGCCCTCCTCGGTTCCTTCTCGGAAATATCGAGGCAGATAATCTTAGAAAAGAACGCCACAATAAGTGAAGCGGGAAAATAAATGACGACTTACCCAGTTTGGGGGATTGTACATGGAGAATCCGTCCCGCGGTTTGATGTGAAGGAGGTCTTCCTCTTTTCCTTTGTATAGATCGGACAGCACCCTTGCCAAAACAATGGCTGAGTCCGGACCCTTACGGCTACAAAGGGTGGCATCGTCTTCCCCGTGGAAATGCCACATGGGATTGCCCCGATATTGAAGCGGTTGCACTCCCCGCATTATGCATATTGCCATGACCTCGACTATCGTTAGTCCGGACTTGGCCAGTAACTTTATCCTGCTCCTCAGGAAATGTATTTCCTTGGTATCCTCCTCTTGGGGGCCTCGGGGGCGCCAGCTTAGACGTGCCCTCGGTGGGGCGTTACTGAACTTGGGGAGTCCTGTCCGGACTGGATCCGGAAGGGGGACGTCATCAATGTAAAACCGCTCTGAAGGCCAGTTCTCTGATGCCTTTTTGGGAGTGCCGGATAGGTATCCAGTGTCGGCGATACGCCATACTTTGGCCCCACCCACTTGACATAGGGACTCTCCCTGGTTGCGGGGGACAAGGCAGAACAGCTTCTTCCATAAACTGAAATGAGTCTCGCAGCCTAGAAATAGCTCACAAAGGGCGACGTACCCTACTCTATGTAGCATGGAAGCTAGGATAAAGTTGTGCAACTGGAGGCCATAGAACTCCAAGAGCCTGCAAAGGAATGGATGAATAGGAAACCCAGCGCCACTTAACAGATGCGGAATGAAGCATATTCGCTCCTCTGGAGACGGATTAGGGGATCTCTCCGCTTGTTCCCTGCCATTATAGGTGGCTATTCTGTCTCGGACGGGCACAATGAACGCCGGTGGGAGAAACCCTTGGATTTGTAGCTCTATCAAACGGCTACGAGAAACTGAACACTCTCCCCAATCCCCCGGCTTGGGGCAAGGGGAGCGAGCAGAAGAGCTGCGACGACCGGCCATGTTGGAATGGTTTTTCCGGGGCGCTCTGTTGGATGCTTGCTCAAGGGGGAAGAGTGAGGTTCGCATCTGGGAATCCCCATCTCTTCAAATAGACGGCTAGCCCGAAGGATCGGGGGTGGCGAATGCAAAAACGCCTTGACTCCTCACATTCGCTTGACACGTGGAAATGGTCATTATTGAGGCACTAAAGCCGAGGAGTACAACATTGACGAGAAGCCCGATAATGCTCATCGTAATGGTTACATTGGAGTATTCGGAGATGGAACCCGCCTTGCAATGCCGAAGACAAGACTGCGCGCCGGACTCATCGCCATTGAAGCCTAGTTCAGGGGCTACTGAGGGAGTCCTAGATTAGGGTATATTCGGACAGCCGGACTATATACTTCGTCCGGACGATTGAAGCGTGAAGATACAAGACTCAAGACTCCGGCCCATGTCCGGACGGGACTCTCCTTTGCGTGGAAGACAAGCTTGGCGATCTGGATATTGTATTCCCTTCCTTGTAACCGACTCCATGTAAACCCTAGCCCTCTCCGGTGTCTATATAAACCGGAGAGGTTGGTCCTTAGAAGGCCGGTCACAATTACAATCATACCATCATAGGCTAGCTCCTAGGGTTTCGCCTCTACGATCTCATGGTAGATCTACTCTTGTACTACTCATATCTTCAATATTAATCAAGCAGGAAGTAGGGTTTTACCTCCATCGAGAGGGCCCGAACCTGGGTAAACATTGTGTCCCTTGCTTCTTGTTACCATTAGCCTAAGACGCACAGAGCGGGACCCCCTACCCGAGATCCGCCGGTTTTGACACCGACAGGTGGCACCCACATCAGTTGGAGATATCAGGAGTTTTCTTGGACTCGCAGGTTATTATCGGAGGTTTATTGAGAATTTCTCCAGGATTGCAAAGCCCATGACTGAGTTATTGAAGAAGGACACCAAGTTTAAATGGACTGAGGAAGGTGAAGCAAGTTTTCAGGAGTTGAAGAAAGGTTTGGTTATAGCCCCAGTGTTGATTCTCCCAGACCAACGTAAGGATTACCAAGTATATTGTGATGATTCACGACGAGGACTTGGAGTTGTAATTATGCAGGAAGGAAAAGTTGTTTCATATGCCTCACAATAGCTTCAACCTCATGAGCTTAATTATGCTACACATGATTTGGAGTTAGCAGCCATAGTACATGCGCTGAACACATGGAGGCATTTTCTCATGAGAAACCATTGTGATGTATACACGTATCATAAGAGTTTGAAATACATCTTTACGCAGAAGGAGTTGAACCTCAGGCAAAGGAGATGGTTGGAGCTCATCAAGGATTATGATATGAAATTGCACTATTATCCCGGAAAGGCCAATGTCATAGCAGATGCGCTGAGCCGCAAGAGTTATGTTAACATGCTCATAACCGGAGGATTACCAAAGGAGCTAGCAGATGAACTTCGAGAGCTTTGTGTGGAGATAGTTCCGAGAGGTTATGTTGTAGCATTGGAAATTCAGTCCACTCTTTTAGGAAAGATCAGAGAAGCCTAGAAGACTGACAAGGAGATTTCAGAGATAAAGGAAAGGCTAAAGGATTTCGTGAGGATGAGCACGACACTTTATGGTTTGAGGATCGCATATATGTGCCTAATGACCTCGAGAGCAGAAAGTTGATTCTGCAGGAGGTCCATGATTCACTGTAGTCGATTCACCCAGGCAACACTAAGATGTATCTGGATCTGAAGGGAAGTTTTTGGTGGATAGGAATGAAGAAGGATATAGTCGAGTATGTAACAGTATGTGAGGTATGTCATAGAGTCAAGGCAGAGCATCAGAAGCCGGCTGGATGGCTACAACCATTGTCGTTACCTGAATGGAAGTGGGATAAGCTTGGCATGGATTTTATCACTGGATTACCCATGACTCGATCAGGCTATGACTCTATCTGGGTTGTAGTCGATCATTTGACGAAAGTAGCTCATTTCATCCTGGTGAAGACCACCTATACTGTCGGCGTCCTGGATATGGGGGTATCCAGCCCTGCCTGCCTGCGGCCCACCATGTGTCTCCATCGACAACCTGGTACGACCCAGCTACAACATCAACAACTCAAGACCCTCGCGAGGGGCCAAGCCTCGCGAGGCGGAGACGCCAAGACCCCCGAGGGCATCGGCCTCTTCATGCTGGCTCCCGAGGGGCGGAGAGTTCTATGCAAGGTTTACCTCATGAGGCTTAGCTGACGTGAGCCATGACGACCAAGGATAGGCGGGCACCAGGCGGGCGCAAAGCACATGTTTCCTCTTTGGTTGTCAGGACCCCGATTCTAAGTCACACTGATCTATCATGTAACACATCATATCACTTTGCGTCCTCACGCACGGTATTCCCACGGGTGCCACCTTACCTGGCCCGGGATCGTTTGCGCCTTTTGGCTCACGTATATGATAGTGTCGCTAGCAACCATATGATAGAGAACCCGGGCCGACATGACTAGTCGTGAACCCAAAGTGGCACTAACTTATAGGGAGAGGCATACATGACCCAGCATCGAACGTGTCGGTCATCAGCGAGTGATTCCGGGTTGTAGCAACTGGGCTAGCAGGATTCCGGTAAACCGGGCTGTAGCAAGCTAGCAGGACTCCGGTATACACCGCGTGACATTTCCCTGAAGGGATATACACAGGATCGAAGTAGGACACATGTCGGCCAATCTAAGTGTTCCGGAGCAGTAGCAACTGGGCTAACAGGACTCCGGTAAACCGGGCTGTAGCAGGCTACCATGGCTCAGTGGAAGCACTAGACTACATTTCCCCATAAGAGAGGCTACCAAGGATAGACAACTAGGTTGTCGGATCCCACACATACCAAGCATTTCAAATCATACACACAATATGCTCAATATTTGTAAATACAACATGGCATCACAACAAAACTCTATGACTCAAAGTATTTAATCATAAGGCTCTCAAGAGCCAAGTATTACAAACATGGGTCTCATGACCCGACATACAGAGCATACAAGCATCAAGCGGAAGCATGAAAATCTCTGAGTACAGACAACTACAAATGAAAAAGGCTGAGAAACCTGACTATCCACAAGACCCTCCCAAGGGTACAAGATCTTAGCTGAGGTAACAAGCTAAACATCAAAGTCCACGCGGAACTACTAGCGAGACTGAAGTCTCTCTGCAAAAACATAAATTAAGAAAACGTGAGTACAAATGTACCCAACAAGACTTACATCAGAACTAGCTACATATGCATCGGTATCAACAAAGGGGTGGTGGAGTTTGACTGCAGCAAGCCAGCTTTGACTCGGCGGCTATCCTGTACTACGACTGCAAGTAACTCTTTTGAGGTGGCGCACAAGAGTCCACATATTCACCATATCAATACACCACTATGGATCTGCTCCCGTCTCCCTACGAGAACGCCATCCATAGAACTCACGCTTATCTTGCACATTTTAAAGTATCCACTTTCACTTGACTATGAACTGTACAGGAAACCCAGAAGTCCTTTACCGCGGACATGGCTATTCGAATAGATGATGTTAACCCTACAGGGGTATACTTCTTCACACACGCTTTCGCTACTTACCACCATGTACACGTCGTGTATCTCGGCAACCTTGGCTATTCGAATAGATGATGTTAACCCTACAGGGGTATACTTCTTCACACACACTTTCGCTACTTACCACCATGTACACGTCATGTATCTCGGCAACCTTCAAGCGGAAGCCTAGCGAGGGAGTCGGCCACGACCTGACTAACCACACAAGTCTCTCATCCAGGTTTATCGCCTATTCGGGTTCCATCGGCAAGGAGATCCGGCTGGGGTGTCGCTCAAGGCCCCAAACAATGTGTACATGGTTCCAAGCTCACCCAACGAGTGACGCATGGCATACCCGGACACGATGCCTAGTATGTCCCAAACCCACCTGTACTGGGTACCACTTGGTAGACTACTAACATTACCTACAAACACCAGAAACTAGTTGCAACTCCTGGACAGAGAACATGTTGATTAATAAGTCGTGAGGGGTCGAGTTACCGGAACCCAATGTGTGGTAGTAACTATTCATGGATCACAAACACAAAAAGCAGTTCCTAAGAATGGCTTCAATGAGACAACCCACCATGTACTCCTACATGGCCTCTCACCAATACCTTTACCAAATCGTGTTCACACACTTAGCTCACAACAGTAGGACATGTTCATACACCTCTAATTCATCCCCGATGAATCAGACCTGACTCAACTCTAGGTAGTAGCAGGCATGACAAACAAGCATGAATGAGTAGGCACATCAGGGCTCAAACAACTCCTACTCATGCTAGTGGGTTTCATCTATTTACTGTGGCAATGACAGGTCATGCAGAGGAAAGGGGTTCAGCTACCGCAGCATGTAACAGTTGAAATGGTGTTGTTCTAATGCAGTAAAAGAGAGCAGGAGCGAGAGAGTGGGTTTGTATCAGAATGAACAAGGGGGTTTGCTTGCCTGGCACTTCGTAAGATAGTATAGCTCTTCATCGGTGTCATCGATCACGTCGTCGGAAACATCGTCTACTACAAGGGAACAACCACCAGCAAACACAAAAGGAACCACAATCAATGCAATGCACATTCATATGAATGATATGTCATATTAAAGTACTGAATTGACGTAGTGCAACAGTTAGTCATATTCATTGAAGTGGAATTCAAACCTATAGCAAATTCCAACTCCAAAACTAATTACCATTTATTCCATAATCATGAATTGTCCTATTCAGTGAGGTTAACTTGTTCAAACATGCATGAAGCTGCCATATTCAAATTCTTTGGATTTTCTGATCATTTTTCATATATAAATCTTTTCAATCTGAGTTACAGATTATTTAATATGAATTTTAGAAGTTTAGGGTAATTTCTGAAATTTCCTAGTTATTTTGAATTCGAATAAATTCATAAAAGGATTTACTACGTCAGCCTGGCGTCAGTGTGACGTCAGCGGTCACCTGACCCGGTCCAGGTCAAACCTGACCGGTGGGTCCCGTGTGTCACTGTCTAACAAAACTAACCAAGCTTAGTTAATACTAATGTAACTTAGTTAGCCGAGCGGGGCCCGCTGTTAGTGACCGGTGGGGTTGTTAGTGCCTAAATGAATTAGGCCATGTTATCCTGCCGGAGATTAGCCGGTGACGACCACAGTCGATGGTGGGGGTTCGCTGGAGTTGCGCCAAAGGCGACGGATCTACGCACAGAGGGAACTCCGTGCCCGCATGCATCCAGAGAAAACAATGGGAGGGTGTGGGGTGGCAGGAGTTCGCCGGAAGCGAGCTCGTGGCGGCGGCCGGAGTGCGGGTGGGGTCATGTTTGGCGCTACGGTGCACAGAAGGAGAATCTAGTGGGTGCAACCTGCTCCTGGTGGTGCACTAAGCGCGCTTACGGGCTCACACGCGGGTGGCGACAGTTGTGGCCGCGGCGGCGCCATGGACGGCGGGCGGAAGCTCACGGCTCCAGCAAATTTGACGGCTACGCGATGCAAACGAGGCAGGGGAGAGAGGGATTCAACATAGGAGCTCACAGCAAGTTCGTCGTTGATCTTAGCGTGCTCCGGTGGCAGAGGAGGAAGATGATGAGGTAGCCGGCGATGCGGGGCGCCTGTCGTCGCGTGGCTCTTCATAGATGATGAAGACGATGTTGCGGTTCTTCTGGGCGGGTCGGTAAGGCGTGGGAGGGCCGGTGGCCGTGGTGGCAGTTGAAGGCGGCGACGATCTCCGATTGGTAGCTGCATGCAAGAAACAAAGGAAGGGACAGAGGACGGGAGTGAGTGGGTTGTGTTCGGGGACGGGCGTGGCAACGTCCTGGCGGGTCGAGGCACAGGCAGGCAGGCTGGAGGTTGCCGTGGGTGTGCCAGCGCACGGTAGCCACACGCCTCGCGTCCTTCTGGTGCGAGTTGGGAGACGGTGGCGGCTCTGGTGGGCTGAGCCAGGTAAGTGGCCGCTTGGTAGGTTTGGGGCTAGGTAGGTTTTCGCTCTCTTCTATCTTTCTATTTCTTTTTGTTTTATATTTTCTGAAGTTTGTTTTGATTTGATTTAAAATATAAAATCATTTTAGTAGCTTCTGAAAAGATTTATGTGGCTTGATACTAAATATTCAAAGCCACTCATAGGTTCTGAGGGTTATTGGATTTATATTGTATACATAGCAAATATAAATCCAGTTCAAATAATTATTGATTTAATTCGAAGTCCCAAAATAATCATTTTTGATATTCCAAAAATATTATTTCGAGTTTTAGCTCTTGCCAATATTTTCAGAGATTAGCAGGAACATTTTCTTGGGCTCATTTAAAAAGATTTTAATGTTGATCATTTTTAAAGGTTTCTGAGGCTTTGAAAATTCCCTCAATTCAACTTCCTTGAAATTAAAATTATGCATGGATGCTTGATGCAACTAATACACTCAGGTATTCTAGGGCGGTGATAACTCACCCCCACTAAACAAGAATCTCGTCTTGAGATTCAAGACGTGAGGTAAGAAGACAGAGGGGACACAAAGCTAACATAAACTCCACGACCCAACTGCCCTTCATAGGAACTTTGATTCCTTACTTCATGTTGATCTTGATATCCTTGCTTTTGAGATCTTCACTCAACTTGGTGACGACAAAAGAATATTCCACAGGAAACGATCTCCTCGAAGATCGAGCAATTCATGATGATCGTTTGAAGGGGTTCGGGGAAATGACATACTCAGTTCGGAAAGGAAACAATGGTTATAGAACAACTCGGCAAACAAGAGGCACATTCCAATTGATATCGAGGATATAACTTAGTGACTGAGTGTGCTCTCAAGAACTTGAGCATGTCCATAGTCTCAAGGTCTTACCAACATCCGTGCCGAGGATCCTGGCAACACATCTTACTACCATGATGAATAGTGAAGGACAATGCAGGTGCAAGGAAAGACAACACTTTCTCATATTTCACCTTAGCGAGGCCAAGGGAACGAAATCTGGATGATTGACTAAGAGACATTTAGCACTCCGCTTCTAATGTTCTCCTTGATGTGCTAGAGTCACCCATTTATAGATATGGTTTGGTGTCTAGAACATCAAGTAAAAGGTCGGACTTCGGAAGCACAAAATCCATAAGAAACAGCTTCTAGAATAAGTCATGCGAAATCCTCATGGGAGGTGACCAAACGGCTTAATCAAGATACTACAACAATAGTTCTTCCATCTAGGTACGTCCACTTCACTGGAACCTATATCATAGTTCTTGGAAGAAGTTCCAACCATCATATCTGCCTGAAATTCAGATCTGGTTAGTAACAGGATAATTAAGACAACGTGTCTAGAAAAGAAAGTTTACAACACAAATCGATGAGATGACGTTGCGAGATTCTCGGGATATGAACTACGATAGCAAGCTCCAAAACATGAGCTGGTTTTGCTACACACATGTGAACATGATGTCCCAGATAAGCATGCCACATAGTAGTCTTACAACAAAACACTACCGGGTTCTAGTTGGGAACCATCATCGAGGATAGAAAAGTCCTTACTTAAGGCATGATTAGCTCTTAAGAAGGAACTTCTTATCATTGAACAAGTCAATCAATGGCTTGGTGTGCTAGGAAACACATATGGAAGGAAGGTAGATAATCTCAGAAACCAAAGTAGACTTCGCACATGCATGACTAACTTGGGATGATTCTAGAGGAAGCAACATTGACTTTCTGGAGTTCACGGTGGCAACTTGCATCAAATGACATGAATTAGAGGAAGTAACTTCTCTCATCCAAACATATGGTTCATCAACGGAACATGAAGATAATGCTTATAAAAGTTTCCAACACTACTTAGATGTTCGACATGAATCATGGACAAGATTAAAATATTGTCAATGGGCTCAACAACAAATCATTGACACTTCCATCAGGATGGATTTCCACAACTATGTGAACAAGGTGATAGCATTGGTTAGACCCAAAAGATGTAATGATGTATGCTCGAGGATACAGCCACGAGTAAGACAACATTACGAACATCCTTGGTTCTGATTTGATTTGATGATAGCCCACACTCAAATCAAAGGATTGATAAGAAAATAGCACCGACAATTGATCACGTGGATCAATCGATGAAGATATCATCTTTCTTCAACACAGATACAAGATATCCCTTAGGGATGAGCGTGGTCGGACAAGCTTTGATCTTACAACTCTCTAAGTTGTTGTTAAGCTTAACCAACTAGCTTAGGGGTATCCAACACAGATTCTTGGAGAAAAGGGTGGCTACAAGAAACCAACTTGATCATGAACTCAACATAGCGGTTAGGTGACAACCTGGTGATACCTCCAAGAAGATCTTCGAAAAATCACAAACCACCGATATGTTACCAAGCTCGAGAAGAATCTTGCTTTCCAGGGCAAGACGATATGATCAACAGAGCAAGGGTTTGACAAAATCCTAACTCATTGATTGAAGAGTGCACCAGAAATAAGGACTAGGTAGCACGATCAATCTTTGGATGATGATTTAATAACCAACACACTAATAATGAGAGTGTTGTCCATTAACTACCAAGCAACAGGGTTGCTAGGAGTATTGATTTCGCACATCATAGTACACTTGTCGGCATTCCGGTTACAATAACATGGAAATCGAGGAATGAATAATGATGGATAAAAGTACCACTGCGGCAGGAATCACTACAAAAAAAATACACTTCCGTGATGATATGTGTTTGTCACAGTAGGTCGCATTTTCTGTCATGCATGTACATCCATGACGATTTTATGACAGAATCAAGATTGTCATACATGTGCTGTCGTAGAAGTGTTCCATGGCATTACCAAAATTATCATCACGGAAGTGTCCACTTCCATCATGATAAATCACGCGTCATAGAAGTGATTTCGTCAAGGTTGACCGACATGTGGCATCCATCGTAATGGGACGCCATTAACCGCGGTTAACCTATCGGGTCCGTTTTTTTATCCGATAACCCGCTAACAGCCATGACCAATGCCATTTTCCACGTGTAAAATTCTCATTGGCTGATGGATCCACGCGTCAGCTCCGCGTTGGCACAAGTGTCACTCATCCAACGGTCTCGATGGGCTATGATATGTTGACACGTGGACCGGCCCAAAAGTGGCCCACAAAGTTTAAATGGGCCGGCCCAACTGAAAGCCCATAAGATTTAGCGGACCATAATGGGTCGGCCCAGCTAAAGGCGCACACGATTTTGTAGACCATAATGGGCCGGCCCAGCTAAAGGCCCACAAGATTTTGCGGACCACTATGGGCCGGCGCAGCTAAAGGCCCACAAGATTCTACAGACCATAATGGGCCGGCCCATCTAAAGGCCCAACATTCTTTGTAAAATCGGCCCGTCAACGGCCTGTCCTGAACTTGTCATCAACGCGGCCCGTGGTCACTTCTGGCCCGTTAACAGTCCGCTAAGTAATTGGGCCGAATTATGGCCCGGTGTATTTCCGGCCTGTTAAAGGTCCTGCTTCATTTGGGCCCATTTATAGGCCATCAAAACTTTCGGCCCATCAACGACCGTGAAGGATTTGGGTCATATTCGGCCCTGTCTGACATTCGGCCTATTAGAGGCCCACTATAGACTTGGGCCACTTTCGGCATGTTGTCATTTTCGGCCTGTTAACACCGGACGAAAACCATGGGCCATATGTGGCCCAACGTCATATCGAGCCCATTAACGGCCCATATAAAAATGACGACAATCTAGCCCGACCGAAGTTCTGGCATGTTAAAGGCCCGTGTATTAGGTCGGCGCATTGACGGCCCGTCCGAATTTCGCCCTGTCAAAGATCAGCATCGTAAATGGGCCACCATTTTGGCCTGCTAAGACCAGTGGGTTATTTGGCACAATCAGGGACCATTCTCACTTTCGGTCTATTAAAGGCCCATATTTTTTATGGGCTCGAGATATTTACACCTGTAAACGGCCTATTTTTACTTAGGGCCCAAATTATGTTTAGTCCTGTTAAAGGCCCACTACCCACTATGGGCACATGCCTACCAGAAAAATATGAAAGATTATGCTGATTTAGGCCTAGATATTTTTAGTGGGCTACATGCCAATTTTGGCCCGTAATCGTTTTTAGCCCAATTGGAATGGGCCCGACGAATATTGGCATGTTGGGCTCCTACGAAGCTTTCGGCCGAATACATTACTAAGATAAACCTATACCATACAAAAATAGCATCGTAATTACTGCAGCCTCTGGCAGCATCATAAATGTTGTATCACAACAAAATAAATTCCAAGCATACAACAAAAGGCTTGTTGGCATAAAGTTTACAGTCCTTCTAGATAAAAGCACCATCAGATGTATAGAAGCACAGATCATTTGACCTGAGTGCTAATGTTTCAGGCTGTAGAATCTGATGGAGCAGCACGATCTCCACCTTTTTCCGCCATTGCTCTTGAACAACGAAGCGAATGTCTGATAGTCTGGTTTCAAAACCATTCATATCTTGACGACATTTCTCAACCACTATTCTTGTTTCCAAAACAACGTCCGTTAGGGATTGGACTTGTGTCTGGAGCAAAGATATATCACTCTGTCTAGCAGGAAGATTTTGTTCAGTAGGCGATTTCGATGAGTTACCTTGACAACCAACCCAAAATTACGCAGGAAGGTGCTTTTTTGCACTGTTAGTGGAGTGATACTGACGCACTGCAGCAAGAGGTGACATTGTGCCTGTGGTAGCCTCGTCACCTTCAGGTGGTTATGACTGTTCAATCATTTGTTCCATAGCTTCCTGAAAGTTTGAACTTGTAGATTAGTATACCAGATAAGTTACTAATGAGACAAAAACAAACAAGGTAGGCTAAACATTTATACATAACTTATTTTGGTGAACTACTGTAATACATTAGCATGTATTGTAGTGCCAACTACATAATAAAATCACTTTCAGAACATATGTCCATGTAGCATGCCTACTGTATTGTCTATTTCCTCACATTCATTGACATCTAAGGATAAAGAGACATGGTTTAAAGTAGGATGAACATAGTATGACATCATTCATATCATGGGCAAACAGATATAAAACAAACAGGCTATTTTATCATTGTGTGCGCACGTGAACATAACAACTAGATTACAGATCAAGACCAAAATATTATCCTTCATCTCTTTTAAACCATGTAAGGTGAAATGATACGTTAAGACAACTGTGTATAAAAGTGAACAGAGTAACTGACATTGGCTGCACACCAAGTAGTTAAATGAACACATCACAATACCAATCAGTTCAAGGCAGGAGGAGTAAGGACTTACAACAGCGGCTTGAACTGGTGTGATCATGCCCTTCATCTTGCTGGTGTGGCAATCCTTGAAGATTTGCACTGCATTCGGTTCATGTTCTTTTTGGTCCGCACGAGATTTCCTCTGTATTTGGAACAAGTCAATATAGATACGATAATATGGCACAAAAAAAGAAGGACGTAGCAGCTATTTACAAGAGCCTCGCAGTGTGCAATATAGCTATGAGATCCTGTTGTCTGTTGGAGTTTCACTTTAGAACGGTTGGTTTTGTTCTTCAAATAGTTAGCCTAGAAGAAGATACACTTGTAACGCACATACATAAATACAAGTTCAATATGTGGTCTGATCAAATACATATAGCCTACCTGATACTTTGGATTAGACCAATGTTTAACGAGGGTTGTCAAGTCTTCATCTGTAATATATCCCACTGGAGATGTTTGGGCGATTTCATTGTTAGCCTTGCCTTCAAAGTGAGATTTTCTAAGGTGGTACCGATACTGTCGCAGAGCAGAGTGAAAAACATGAGTGCATGCTTGTTTAGTTGGATCATCTTTCGGATCCAACTTGAACCTCATCTGTTGAAAAAAGAATGTGAGTCTTATTAGGAGGAAGCTAGAAAGTATGGGACATAGCAAGACAATATTACTAATTGAGATGAATAACATTACTTACGGATAAATGGTCAAGGAAGGTGTTAAACTGGGTATTGTCTTTCTCATTCCTATATTGGATCCACGTTGGGAGGATACGTGCATGACACCTAATGGCAACGGCTGCCTCTGATACTAAGTTGGCTGACTCTGTAGCATCATGTGGCCTTTTTAAACCTGCCTCAAAATGGATCTCCATTCTTCCTCCTTTAGATTTTGTTAATATGCCAAGCATTATCCCTGATGTCTGTTTCCTCTTGCGCCGTGGTGCTAGTTCAACAATGAATATGGAAAGTGTTAGTGTACATCAAACTGTGAGGGTACATATAAAGGAGCATGCAACTGCAACTTGACTCGGTCAGGTACCGTCTTGGTGTTGATGCTCATGAGGTTCATCTGATCTTGCCAAGTCCTGTTGTGTCAGCAGTGCTTCAGAAGTTGTGTTAGGTGTGAAGGCAGCTTGGGAACTGGCTAGTTCCGGAGCAAACGAGCGAGTAACTTGTTGAGATGCGGGTATAGTTGAAGCGGATGCTGCAGCTGGTGGAGCAGGTGATACTATGTTTGTAGATTTAGCCGATGGACTTGGACCTTCTACTGCACTATAAGTACCAGCAGAATCTTGATGGCAGATCCTTTTCCATTTCACCCGACGAGTAACAGCACTCCCTACTATATTATTTTCCTTGCTCTTTTTTGACTTTGCCATGTCAAGTTGTACCCACAACACAAAAGAATAAAATCACTCTTCTGAACTCATTGATGCATGATACAAACAAGCAATACTTTGATGTAAGACAACCGTATGAGGATGGAATATGTAGGAAAAACAGGACGACATGACATATTCACAGCTACGATGTGCAAACTAAGCAGAAGGATTTTCAAGAAAATAGAAGTAATGCAAGCTAGATACCATATGAAAGATGCAACCAATATTACTCTGCCAAGTTAAAAGTGTCTTGTCATAAGTGGCAATTCGAAAAATTAGAAGCAGTACAACATAGAAATCAATGCAAGATGCAACCACTATCAAACTGCCATGTTAAAAGCATCCAATCATGAGTGACTGATGCGGGATACACAACAACAGTACTTTGATGTAAGAACATGGTATGATAGATAGATGCAGTGTATTCTAGACACAAAAAGCCATGTCATATGCACATGTATAACGTATAAGCTCAACAGGTGCAATTTAATCAAAATAGAAGAAATACAGGCTAGACAACATATGCAACATGAAACCAATTATCACACTGTCAACTTAGAGCAAGCACCTGCGATGGTGGAGTATGGGAGATGAACTCATCATGTAGACTTGGGACTTCAACTTCATTAGCAGTAGCAGTGGCGAATCTAGAGAGTCTTTGTTTGCGTCGATGCGGAGGACCACCAACATCCCCTAACTTACTCTTTTCCTTCCTATTTTCTGATATTGCCTTATGAATAAAATTAGCTCTGCATAACTGGTTCATGCATGATACAGACGAACACTACTTTAATGTAAGGCAAGCGCAGGATAGGAGGATGGAATATATATACAAAAAAAGACAACGTTTCATATTTACATGTACGATAGGAGGATGGAATATGTATGAAAAAATATTAAGCGGAAGGCATTTCAACAAACTTAGAAGAAATGAAAGCTAGGCACCATATGAATATGCAACCAATATCACTCTATCAGGTAAAAAGTGTCTCGTCGTAAGTGCCATTTCAAGAAATTAGAAGAAGTACAAGCTAGAAGACAATGCAAGATGCAACCTACATCACAGTCCCAAGTTAAATGTGTCTTATGGGTAAGTGATCGTTGCAAGTATAAGTTGTAAGCTACGTAGATGCAATTCAACATAATCAGGAGCAATACAAACTAGACATCATACGGAAAACGCAACCACATATAACAGTTCCATGTAAGAGCAAGCACCTGTGATGGTGGAGTAGGGGAGATGTGCTCATCATGTACATGTATGTTCTAGAAACGGGAACACGTGTCATATTCACATGCATTATGTGTAAAGTAAGCAGATGCAACTCAAGTTAGAAGCAATACAAGATAGACATCATACGCAACATGCAACCACATATAATAGTGCCAAGTTAGAGCAAGCACCTGTGATGGTGGAGTAGGGGAGAAGTGCTCATCATCTACACAGCTACGTTGACTATCCAGCCTTGTGTTGTCTTGCGAATCTTGTTGGGAGGATGGTGGAGTAGAATCAGTAGAGACCCCCTATTTGAGTTGCTCTGAAGGGCCACCATCATCCACTGCCAGACTAATTTCCTTCAGCTGTAATGATTTTGCATTGTGAAGGCAAACTGATAAGAAAAAGGAATAAAATTCGCTCTTCAGAACTCATTCATGCATGATACTGACGAACACTACTCAGATGAAAGGCAAACACATGATGCGAGGATGGAATATGTATGAAAAACAGGATGGCATGACATATTCACACCTATGATGTGGTAACTAAGCAGAAGGCATTTCAACAAATTAGAAGCACTGCAAGCTAGACCCATATGAAAGATGCAACCAATATCACTCTGCCAAGTTCAAACTATATGGCGTTTCAAAAAACTAGAAGCAGTACATGCTAGAAATCATATGCAAGACACAACCAATATCACAGTGGCGACTTAAAGGTGCCTTATCATAAGTGACTGATGCGGGATATGCAAGAACAGTAGTCTGATGTAGGAACAGGAACACATGTCATATTCACAGGCATTGTGTGTAAAGTAAGCAGATGCAATTCAAAAAAGTTAGAAGCAATACAAGCTAGACATCATATGCAACATGCAACCACATATAATAGTGCCAAGTTAGAGCGAGCACCTGTGATGATGGAGTAGGGGAGGTGTGCTCATCATCTACACAGCTACATTGACTGTCTAGCCTTGCATTGTCTTGCAAATCTTGTTGGGAGGATGGCAGAGTAGAATCTGTAGAGAACCTCCGTTTTAGTTTCTCGGAAGGACCACCATCATGCAATGCCTTGCCAATTTGCTTCAGCTTTATTGATTTTGCATTGTGAGGTCATACCGACAAGAAAAAGGAATATAATTCGCTCTTCAGAACTCATTCATGCATGATACTTATGAACACTACTCTGATGAAAGGCAAAGTCATGATACGAGGATGAAATATGTATGAAAAAATGGACGGCTTGACATATTCACACCTATGATGTGGTAACTAAGTAGAAGGCACTTCAACAAATTAGAAGCACTGCAAACTAGACACCATATGGAAGGTGCAACCAATATCACTCTGCCAAGTTAAAACTGTCTTGTCATTGGTCGCGTTCATAAAACTAGAAGCAATACATGCTAGAAATCATATTCAAGACGCAAACCAATATCACACTGCCAACTTAAAGGTGTCCCATCATAAGTGACTGATGCAGGATACACAAGAAGAGTAGTTTCATGTAAGAACATGGTGTGATAGACAGATATGGTATGTACAAAAAACAGGAAAGCATGTCATATTCACATGTATCATGTGTAAGCTAAGCAGATGCAGTTTACACTAATTAGGAGCAATACGAGCTAGACATCATATGCAACATGCAACCAGATATCACACTGCCAAGTTAGAGCAAGCACCTTGGATGGTGGAGTAGGGGAGCGGAGACATGGACCTTGTAATGCACTATCAGTACAAGGAGAATCGGTAGAGATGCCTCGTTTACGTTGTTGCAGAGAACCACCATCATTGCCTTCCTTACTCTTTTCCTTCCTCTTTCTTGATTTTGCCTTATCAAGTCAAACCCACAACAAAAAGGAATAAAATTTGCTCTTAGAAACTCATTGATGCATGATACTGACGAACACTACTTTC
Organism: Triticum aestivum; assembly: GCF_018294505.1. Taxonomy (NCBI): domain Eukaryota; kingdom Viridiplantae; phylum Streptophyta; class Magnoliopsida; order Poales; family Poaceae; genus Triticum; species Triticum aestivum. Next base: position 604,433,729 of record NC_057801.1, read on the forward strand.
ATGTAAGGCAGCCGCATGATAGGAGGATGGAATATGTATGAAAAACAGGACGGCGTGACATATTGACATGTATGATGTATAAAGTACAAACTAAGCACAAGGTGCTTGAACTTGTTAGAATCAATGCAAGCTAGAAACCATATGAAAGATGAAACCAATATCACTCTACCAAATTGAAAGGGTGACCTAACAAATGTATTTAACCAAATTAGAAGCAATACATGGCAACATGCTAGAAATAATATGCAATATGCAACGAATAAAGGTGACTCATCGTAAGTGATTGATGCAGGATACAGAAGAGAGGTAGTTTCATGTAAGAACAAGGTTAACACATAGATGTAGTGTATACCAAAAATAGGAAGGCATGTCATATTCACAGGTATAGTTTGTAAACTAAGCAGATGCAATTTACCCTAATTAGAAGCATTACAAGCTAGACACCGTATGCAACACGCAACCACATATCACACTGCAAAGTTAGAGCAAACACCTATGATGGTGGTGTACGGGAAGTGTGGTCTTCAAGTATAGAGCTACATTCAATATCTTCATTTAGGCTTGCTGTTTCTTGAGAATCATGTGGAGAGGATGAAATTGCATTCTTTATAAAAGTATTGCATCTCATATTAACCCACACGCGTGTCTGTCTCATTATAAGTGATAGATGCAGGATACACAAGAACAGTAGTTTGATGTAAGAACATAGTGTGATAGGCAGATGTAGTATGTACCAAAAACAGGAAGGCATGTCATATTCACATGTATAATGTGTAAGATAAGGAGATGCAATTTAACAAATTAGGAGCAATAAAAGCTAGGTACCATGTGCAACATGCAACCAGATATCACACTGCCATGTTAGAGCAAGCACCTTGGGTTGTGGAGTAGGGGAGATGAGATTTGGAACTAGCACAACAGTACGAGTAGCAGGAGAATCTACAGAGATCATCTGTTTCGGTTGCTCCAGAGGACCACCATCATTCCGTGCCTTCGTCCTTTCAGATTTTGCCTTGTCAAGTAAACACGCAAGAAAAAGGAATGAAATTTGCACTTCCAAATTCGTTGATGCATTATACTGACGAACACAACTTTTATGTATGGAAATCACATGTAGGAGGATGGAATATGTATGAAAAACGCTAAGCAGAAGGCATTTCAACAAATTGGAAGCTATGCAATCTAGACACCATATGAAAGATCCAACCAAAATCACTCTACCAAGTTAGATGTGTCTCATTATAAGTGGCAGTTCAACAAATTAGAGGCAATACATGTTTGAAATGATATGCAAGATGCAACCAATATTACACTGTCAACTTGAAGGTGTATCGTCAGAAGTGATTCATGAGGGATACACAAGAAAAGTAGTTTGATGTAAGAACATGGTTAGTGGAAAGACGTAGTATGTACCGAAAACGGGAAGGCATGTCATATTCAAAGGTATAATGTGTTAACTAAGGAGATGCAATTTACCCTAATTAGAAGCATTACAAGGTAGACACCATATGCAACATCCAACCACATATCACACTGCCAAGTAAGAGCAAGCACCTGCGATTGTGGTGTGGGGGAATTGTGGTGATCAACTAGAGAGCTACGTTGACTATCTTCATTTAGCCTTGCGGTTTCTTGAGAATCATGTAGGGAGGATGACACTGCACTCTTTAAACGAGTAGGGCGTATCACAGTAACCCACTTGGGTGACTGTCTCATCATAAGTGGTTGATGAGGGATACAATTAGAGCATTAGTTTGATGTACGAACATGGTTAATAGACATATGTAGTATGTATCAAAAACAGGAAGGCATGTCATTATCAAAGGTATAATGTGTAAAGTAAGCAGATGCAATTTAACCAAATTGGAAGCAATACAAGCTAGACACCATAGGCAACATGCAACCACATTTGACAGCGCGAAGTTAAAGCAAGCACCTGGGATGGTTGTGTGTGGCAATTGAGATCATCAACTGCAGAGCTACATTTACTGTCTCCAACAGCTGACACTGCACCCATTAGAGCGCTGAAACGCTTAGTGCTTATCTTTGAATTACACTGGAGTGACTTCTGTCTTTTCTTTTCTACATTCATCAACACTGCGTCAGAGTCTGAAATACCCATGCATAAAAAACAATAGTGTGAGTATGGGTGAAGTGTGTGCACAACTAGTACAGTGTAAAGGTAGCAGATAACAGGTCGGTGAGAAATAAATGATGGGAGACATATGATAGCTCTACAACATGCATGGCACACTAAATTACTACAGGATTCTATGAAAATAATAGTCGACTGAAAGCAAATAAGCCAGTCCATTTTTTCTGCACCGTGCGATGTACAAAGAATGGGCAGATCGCCTTCATCTACCTCAAGCCAGTCAGTGTTGACGATCTTCCTCGAAACGCCAGCGACCACCGGCCCAGTATTCCTCCCCTAACTATGCCCTCCCCTCGACCTCACCACACCGCCGTGGTTAGCACCGCCCCCAGGCCATCCATTCATGCCCCACCGACCTCCAGATCAGGCGCAAGCAGCTCCTGCACCCCATCCCCCGGGGAACAGGCCGACTAGGTGCTCCGTGCGGCTAAGCGGGTGCTGCTTCTTTTAATTGCGATTCGACTGACCCTGAGTTGAAATCCAGGAGGGCTACTGACCTCTAGTAAAGGTGAAATAGTAAAAGGGAGGAAACCTTGTGCATTTAGTATCACGACGAAGATGTAGTAAGAAGCGCTCAACTAGTTTCTTTCATGGGATGAATACGGTGTGAGCGGAGATGTAAGATTTGCACGAATAAAGGAAGAGGAGTACATCTTTCTGCTAGCAGTGTTGTGTCCTCCTTCTGTTTTTTCAACGATCTTCTTGTGGTTCACAGGAAACCAGAAGTTGTGGAGGACGGTGCAGCCTTGGACGAACCCATGGCCAAGTTGTTGAGTATGGTGCGGTGGCCGTTTGTCGGCGGCGGGGAAGCAGATCCGAGGCGGCGAACGACGGCGTAGCGGGAACAGCTCTGGTGCGATGGACGGTTGCGATAGTGGAGCGGCGGCAATGAGGCGCAGGACGGCGTGCTCGGAGTGGTTCTGGTACGACGCACGTCGGCGTCAGCATCGTGGAGGCAGCTCTGCCTCGGCTTCAGCTGCTAAGTCCTTGAGGGCATTGCGGTTGCGGTTGCGTTGGACGATGACGTCGGGGTACCGGCTCCGGCGTGATGGAGGAGGGCAGCGGTGGATTGGCCGCTATGGGGTGGAGGACGGAGGAGGCCGGGGTTTCGCGGCTGGTGGAGAGGGCGTTTTCGCGCCCATGGAGTATGAATGGGGAAACAGAGGGAAGTGGGGAACTAAGGGGGAACAGTGTTTTAGTTTGAGACGCGCTTGTTTGAAATTTGGGGAAAGTTACAAACTTTCCCCCCCATCTAAAATTTCGGACATATTGTGGGTTGGCGTAGGACAGTGATGTCAGGTGTCCCAAATGTGGGCGGGATAGATTTCGGCCGAGCGCATGGGTGTTTAGGCGCCCATGGCGTATGATTGCTTCTCCGCGGCGATTGAGACTGGCGTCTTGGTGAAGTTACAAACCTACCCCGGTTTAGACCTTTGGACATCGGGTCGATCGGCTACACGGGCCAGAGTCAGGACAGTAATTTCCTACCACCAAACATTAGTTGTCGCGCGGTTTCGGGTGATCAGAGGCCTATTTGGCACTTCGTTCAATATTTGGGAGCAGAAGCATTAACGTTTTCGGTTCTCTTGAATTGAACTTTCAGGATTTGACAAACTTCACAAATCTTTACTCTTGAAAATCCTAAAGCTATGATTATTTTGGAATGGAGGGGGTACATTTGAATATACATTGTACACGAGTATATATTAAAAAATATGCAACTTACCTCAGTTCATGCGTGGTTCCAGATATAATCTCCTTGGTTGCAAAAAAAAGTTAGATGTGCTTATGAATATATATAGCATGTTCAAACTCACAACAAAGATTGATGCCCCCTTTTACATCTGATTTACAAATGCCATTATCTCGGGTACAAATAGATGAATGCACTTCCTATGATTTCAAATCTTCGAAACCCCCTTTATGTTCAAACTGCTCTTACTCTATGGATCAAGAATATAAATTAACACATGCACATGCTAGAACTCAATAGAGTATGGGTGTCTGATAGACCGATTTGCGTCCATACACAATTTGCAAAATTCATGATCTCATCCAAAAATAATAATGCCATTTATATTTTAATTTAATGCGTAGAACTGCCTTTTACATGTAGATGCACTATGCCTCAGCCCGTTCTCACAAACGTGTTATATATCTCTCTATCTAACGCATAAGTTCACACACTTTATATGCATCGGCATTTCTCTTTCACACATGCTCACAATCTCTCTCAGGGTGTCTCACACACATGCTCTCTCTGTTTCTCTCTCTCTCTTTCTGACTACTATGTACCACTCTTTTCACTAAACTCAGTTGGAAAAACTATTTCTCTCACATGCATATATACACACGCACGGTCTCTACTAGCCCTCTATACACACATATATGTGCCTACGTGTCTCCCGCACGCACACTATCTTTAGGCCTCTCTCGCACACATTGCCCCCCCCAGACACACCTCTCTCTTAGTAGTTGGCAGATATGATTTCATCATATCATTCACTAGGATATCCCTGGCTGTTAGGCTGGATGGTAATACGAGGCAAAGTTTTACCCTAGTTCGGATCGGACCCTTGCAGTTGAAGAAAGAGCATACTTCTGGTACTGTATATTAGTGATAGGGGTGTGTACAAAGTACACGTGAATACCAAGCATTGTGCGTGTGTGTATACTATCAATGAACTAGCCCCCAAGCTTGGATAACATACTGGGGCCTAGGGTTACAAATCATATATAGTCGGCTTATCACCAGTTGGGATAGAGTCCTCCGTGACTCTGGTAGCTTCGTCTTGTACACCGAGTCCTCCACATGGGTCTTCGTATAACACGTCTCGGTCCAACCTATATGTGGCGCAGGATGGAACCGACCCATGAGTCTTCATGTTGACCAACCACAACTAGAAATGATGTGCCCACCACACCACACACGCAATCGGCCACTAAGAAAATAAGCATCTACAATACTACAACGGTATCTAGCTCACGATATGTCTCCATATTTTGTTGATGGCACTGATAGACTTTGCATTTGATGCGCGCTCTGTATTTTGTTGACGACACTTACGGTCATTGTATTTGAAGCAAAAGCATGATATGGTCACTGGACTTCAGCACAAGCTCATCACGATCACCACATACATTTTGTCGTGCTAACCAACATGTGGTTGGATGGTTAGGAGGACGGTGGTTTCTCGAGCCCACCAAGGTTAAAGTCCAGGTGCTCGCACTTATCTTGTGTTAATTTCAGTATTTTCCGGCGATGTGCGTTCATTGGGAGGAGACGTTCCACTCGACTACGAGGCACCTATGGTGACTTTGTAAAATATCAAGATCATATATGCTGGCCCACTCTCTCGAAGGTGCTCATAGGGGTAGGGTTCGCGTGTGTGCGCTTATAGCGGTGAGTGCTTGCGCGTATATATGGGCCCTTGCATTTGTACCTTGTTAAACAGATACATGTCATGATTATATGGTCATTGGCTCACCCATACAACTCCGTATTTTGTTGATGACACAATCAATTGACCAGTCAAACGTTCCACGCGGCGCAACTAGTGTTGCACCATCGGGGCACGTAACTGTGGGGCCCACCTGTCACCCCGTACATGAAAGAAAGAAATGGTAGTTTGAGTCTGTACTGTGTTAATAAAATAGGAGTACATTTTAGGGTGATCATATGGTCACTGGCTCCCCATACAGCTCCGTAATTTGTTGATAACATGATCAATTGACTAGTCAAACAGTCCACATTCAGCAGCGCACATTACCATAGGGCCCACCCGTCAGCGCGTATATGAAGGATAGAAATGGTAATAAATTAGTGGTCGGTGGGTATTCGAAGACGTGAGACCTCTGGTTGGCAGTCGCCGGCGGTTAGGGGGCGTTGATTGGCGGTGGGGTAGGGATCGCCGGAGAAAAAGCTCAGCGCGGGGAGCCCAGAGGGATGGCAGGTGCCGCGGCGGACCGGCGGTGGGGAGTGGTTTCGGGGAGGGCGGGGTGGCGCGGGCCAGCCGCGGGTGGCGGGGGCTGGCGGTTCAGCCGGTGGTGGCTGGCGGCTCAGGGGGTGGAGTTTGATGATAAACTGCAGGCCCTTGATTTCGTATCCAACGACGGGAAAATCTAATGACCAGAGATGAAAAAGTCAGTCGACTGACATGTAGCCTCACCCCGCACGTACACATGTACGCACGCAAGACACGCACGCATGCAGGCGCGCAACATTGACACGTACACATAACGTACACACGCACGCATGCTGGCGTGCAACACTGACACGTACACATGCACTCACAAACACACGCACGTACGCACCCATGCATGCAACACTGAAATGTACCCTTGCACGCACGCAACACTCGCACGACTGTATGCACACAGCACACGACGCAAGACACACACTCAACCTATACGTGCATGCACCCTTTGTTAAGGACATGGATTGTTACGGGTATTAATCAATCTTATCTGTGATAAGCAGAACATTGATGTTTGCAGCGGTCTTTATGAATCACACCGTATCGAACGGGATATCAACATAGTAGGCTTATCTACATGAAATAGATGATGTCACACTCAATGAACAATCATCGGTTTATGAAATGCCCGCTTTTGACCGGCCTGGCCCACCAAAGGTTCCTCTGATGTGCGCTGCATGCGTTGGGTCACTAAGATGCAGGCCATGTACCCAAAGATCCCACACGTCAGTGGAAGAATGGCACGGTGTCCTAGGTCAGAGTCCAGGGCGCCGCTCGCTACACACCCGGCTGAACACGCCAGCATGTTGTTGTTTATATGATTTCCATCGTTGTTTATATGAAATATCAGTTTGTCTACGTGTTTGCATGAATTTTGTCTGGTTGGTTGAGTTGCTATCATAATGTGTGCGGCTACGGTTGGATGGCGTAATTTGCGGGTCACCGGTCGGTCTGCGGGCGACTCGGACGGTGTTGTGGGACAAAAAATCACAGCTCGTGTGAGCTCGTCTCCAACGTGCGTGCCGGAGGATGCATGACAGCATGAGCACCCGAGCCATTCCTCGTTCATCCATGGAAAAGGCACCAGTGGACAAAAGGGTCGCCAATATTTTGGCTACCCCGGGCAAGATCCAAACAGCCCCTCCCAACATATTCAAATCCCTCGTTCTCCATTGAATTTTGCCATGTGTTGTTTTCATGGACTAGCAAGATGCTTGTGCATTGCACGGAACATCAATATGCATTTTTTTACAAACTCCCGCATGAATTCAAGGGATAATTAATGTCCTCCTTTGCTAGTACCATGAGGCAAACACCATTAATATTGCATCGATTAGTGTCAGTGGCCTTGTATATTTTCAAATTGTAATATTGATAGTGGCCTCTTGTATATAAAAATGGATGGAGAAATATGAGAGATAAGGCGAGGAGGAGTGGGGCGTGGTGGTGACTGGTGGTCGGACTAGGCGGAGGCATGGGGATGGACGACGCATCATGTCTAGGTTTGTATCTCTCTCTCACACCCACGTAGGTGGGGGACGTGCACGAAGAGAAGAGGTGCACGCACGGCGCACGTACACCCATCTCTTTCCCAACCACACCCGCGCGGGTACACGGTGGAGCTCATTTATGTAGGAAAAGGCAGCCCATGTGGTAATTTGACACGTGTACTGGTTGTCCACTTGGTGGAGGGAGGATCGTCTACCACGGGTGAACAAAAAAACTGCGACTTGATGTGTTATGTTGAAAAAGAGGCAAACCATGTGGGGCCTACCTTAGAGGCAAGGCTCTATACACTAGAGTACTTTTGATGTGTCTCGTCAACTCGCTGAACAAGGAGAAGCTTGCTTAGTACGCCGTCTCCCCCACCCACAGGCGCGGTGGCTCGCAGGATGAGGTGAAGCTTGCTTACGAGTAGTAGTAGTAGTACTCCTAGTACTGTATGCCTTATGCCCGCTCCCTCGCCCACGCGTGTGATGGCTCGTAGCACGAGGAGACAATTTTACTACTCCCTCCATTACTCCTCGTCCCTACTACGTACCTTGGTTAGAGAGATTATCATATTGTTTGGAATATATATGTCCTTTAGAGCATCCATAGTGTGCTTTTTTCTCACCTCTAAGCCCACCTCTAGTGACTTGGAGACCGGCGCCATACATTGCAAGGGATCGCCTCTAAGCTAAAGTGGCTGGCGTCGCCTCTAAGCCAAGAGGCGACCTCCAAGTTCTCTCCCTACTAAAATAATTTTGCGTCCCCACTAGTCATACTCAGTAGTGCATACTGCATGCTAGCATGGCCGATGAAAAAAGGTATTCTTTATGTGTATGCTGCATGCAGTGGGCTCCATCTTAGAGTCCAAATTAAATTTGATACACTGCGCGACCTTAGAAAAATCTTAGAGACAGGTAAGTGGACCCCATCTTAGAGGCCATGTTGCCTCTACATGCTGTGGATGCCGGCCCTCCACTATGTAGCGGTGCCAAAACTATGCAAAACTATAGCACGCCCATGTCGATGCCAGATGAAGAAGTTTTAGCACCGCCCACACTATGTTAAAGAATTTGGCACTCAATGAAACTAGGGCCCATGTACATAAACTACTATATATCAGCCCATCTCACCCTACTAGCAGCGTCCGGGTTCCTAGCTCGTTGCCGGCTCTTTGCGTTAGAAGGACGGCCGGAGCGCTTAATTTACTTTGCAGGATTTGGCACCGGAGCAAGTAGATGCTCCGGTTCCCTAAAATTTTGTTATGGCACCTGCTAGGCAATGGAGGGCACCAGTGCCAAATGAAGTAGTAAAAGTGATTTTGGCACCGATTTTGGCCTACATAGTGGAAGGCCTTAGTACTCCCTCCATTTACTTATACAAGGCCACTATAAAAAATACATTTTGCATCTATACAAGGCCACAAATAGTAATCGAGACAAAAGTTACTACTCCCTCCTTTCCAGTTTATGGCTCAATTTCAAAATCTCTCCAACCAAGGTAGACGGTGAGTGGTTGAATTAATTTCGTAGTTTGCACAAGTAATTAGTACGCTTGTTTTTTCAAGAAGTTATGTTTAACGAGGCATTAATTAGAATGAATGCATGAATGACCACTAAATTTCCATAAACTTCTACATGCATTGGTTAGTTTCCTCTTGACACTGCTGTGTCGGGTGATCTAAAGCACCTCGAAATCCAAAATGTAATGGTACTACTACTAGTAGTAGAATTGAGACTTATCAAACGGAAATACGAATGTTTTTTAGATGAGCCCTATAAACCCTAGTGGGTACATACTCCATAAAAACAGAATTTTCCAAAACTAAGTCGTTCCCTTTCATGAATTCTGTAGTATACTCCTCTGTCGACGCTCCCTTTCATGAATTCTATACTTCCTGTCGCCGACATGTGGGACATATAGCAACCGGGTCGATGTGTCAAGCACCAAATAACAGTGCAGAATAGCAGGGGGGACGCACCCCACTCATACCGGCCCAGTAGTAGTAATGAGCAATGAGACGTCAAATCACAATGCCGCACCTTCCCAGACGGACGAAGCAACCATTATTTCACACTTCGGTTCACGATCATCTCAAACCACGTAGTATTGCTTCTGCCTCAAGAGGGACACGCTCATCGCCTTGGTACATCATGACACGTGGGACCGCATGACAGGCCATGCTCCCCCGCCGATCGCTCGGTAAAATCACCTCATTTTTACTATACTTCCTCCGTATCGGTTTACTACATGGCATGCACGTCGTTCTAGGTTGAGAATTTAACTGGCTATATATGTGATGAACAGTACTCTAGCCTTTTAAAAAATGTATACTTTTGCACAGTAGTACTATCGATGGATTGCGCCATGGAGCAAAAATTGAAATTAAAAAAAGGTGGTACATATAGAGAGCGCTCGTCGCCAAATTATGCATATAGTACTATTAAAAAAGCTAGTACGTGCTTAATTGGGGTGCTAAATTCTATTAAAGAAATACTAGTAGTATGTACATACTGAAGAGTTAAAGTAACGAGAAGAAACATAACAAAGTTCTGCTGGGGGCTCAGCACAACACACCCCTCAAATTAAACTAAGCACACCTGAAATTAAACTATGCAACTAATCCGGTAGACACTGCATTAGAACCAGCATGAGCAACGATACTGACACCTTACTCACTCGGAGTCCTCGTCCACGTCCTCGACTTCGTCCTTGTCCCTCTTCCTCTTGGCCGATACTTCTTTGCTTGAACCGCACACTTGGCTCTTGCTCTTCATCCAACCCTTGTAGATATTGAAACAAAGGTAGCCATCCATTGCAGCGTAGTGGATGTGGTCTATATCTAGTACATTCCACTGCCATGCATGACGATGAAACGTGTAATGAGGTTTCTCCAGTTTACGGTACGAAGGACGAACCATGGCTCCTGCCAGGGTCAGCATTGAAGGCTGACGAGAGGGCAGCAGCCGATTCTTCTAGAGGTCGAAGGGGTTGCCTACAACGAGGCCTATCCGACCCAGGACTTCTTTGTCGTTCTAAAGTCTACAGTAACGAATTTGACTAGGTTGCTCTCGAGGAAGTTCTTAAAATCCAGGCATTCAACGTCGGCATGGCATATGTGGTAGACCAAGCATAAGTCATGCACGCAAACCTGGATGACGGCAGGCTTCTTCCTCTCTTTGTCCTTTAGATCCTTCTCTCGTCCCAGCACTGTGGTGTACTCAACATCTAGCCCAGCGACCCACTCATCATCTGAGTTTTCGAACATGCGTCTGAAGCGAGAAAGGCATCCTTTCACCGTCGCGGAAGAACGGGTGTAGATGACGTCGAACTCATCGCCGGTGATGGTTCTAACCTTGTACTCACCGCCGATCATGGAGATTTGATTTGGGAGGAGGGTTAGGATTAGTGGAACTGCCGTAATGTGAAAGGACGGGACGACTAGGAGCGAACCGCCGTAGTATTAAAGGACGTGCGGGGACGAGTAGGAGCGAACTGCCAGCGTGCGAACGGCAGGGTAGTGGCTTTCCATTCTCCCATGATACGGGCTTCCGAGAGCCCTTGGATCTGAGATCGAACGGTTGCATGGCGTGATTCTAGACCTATGGGTGAATATCCTATCCTGGAGGGTTATTCTGCAAATTTTCAGCAACTTAGCATGCGACCGTTTGATCTCAGATCCAAGGGCTGCCAGCAGCCCGTATCATGGTCGCGCCTACCACGACCGTCGCGTCGCTCGCGCGGTCGCGCCCTTGGAGATTTAACACGGTGCGTTAGGCTATCTGATGTTGGCATGTCATACATAGTCATCACTTAGTCACTCATACTACAACAAGGTTAGCTATAAGGTTGGCTATAAGTGTATTTTTTTACTTCTCTCTATCTCTTTCTTCGTACTCCCTCCGTCCCATAATATAAGAACGTTTTTGACACTAGTGTAGTGCCAAAAACGTTCTTATATTATGGGACACAGGGAGTACTAGTATTTATTGCATTTGCCAAGGAGTGACCTCTTCCAATGAAATGGTGTGCTTATTAGTTTTTTGTTGCTAAGTTTGCTTCATTTAATTAGCTATAGACTCAAAATTGTCTTTTCACCTAGGTACACGCGCTTAGCACCGTTTCTTCCTTGGGTCACCAAACTAGTCTCTCTCTTCTTGATTAACTTGCCACATCAGACTTTATGCCTATGTGGCAAGCTTAGCACCTGTAGGAGCAAGTAAGTACAATAGTGCGCTTTACATGGCATTTTTGCATATGTGGAGGAAAGAGAGGCAAGGAAAAAGTGGAGAAGTGGGCTCTCATGCAAGAGCCAGCCTCTACTACATGGTGGAGCATTGGGAGAGGCACCTGTATGGAGGTGGTCAGGAATCGGGAGACTCACGCCGGTCGTAGCGCCGCAGTTAAAATGATAATGGCAAGTCAAATCACGGGGCCCCACCTGTCCAGCAGTAACTCGCTGTCAAATCACACAGCCCTACGTTTGCAGCAGCCTACTCCCTCGTCTTCTCGCGTCTCTGTCGAACCGACTAGGCGGAACTGCCCCGCCTACCGCGCAGGAAAAGCCCCGCCCTCGACTTTTAAATACAACTACATCCGCTTAAGAATCCAATGATATACTTTTTGTGACATAGTAACTCATATTTAGTTAGTCAAATGGATGACCTAGAACTACGTGCACGCCCTATAAACCGAGACGCCTAAAAATAAAAAACCGAGACGGAGAGGGTAGTTCAGCACGTATCTTTTTAGATCAATATAGTCGGGATTCACCAAGGAGCAAAACCAAGTGGTAGGCTGCTCCTGTCGTGTTGGCGTAGCAACTCAAGCAGGGTCAGTCCGCACACGAAATGGCGACACACTTAACAGGACCCCTTTGGCCGACATGTGGCTCATCCACCGTCTTGTTCCACGTGCGATGCACCAAATTACAGTTCGGAGCAGCGGTTGGAATTGGAGGCACCCCGGTCGTAGCGCCGCAGTAGTAGAAAATGAGCGATGAGGGGTCAAATCACAAAGCCCCACCTTTCCCGCATTAAGCTGGACGGACGAAGCAACCATCATTTCACTCTAGGGCGCAAGAGCATAAAGAAAAGAGAAAACAATGATGCGTGCGGCAGCTACCTAGGGCACCCTAGGGTAGGGGTCTCCACTACAGATCCTTTTTTTGAAAGCGCCTCCACTACAAATCGGCTTCTCCCTCGTCCTCTTGAAGAAAACCGATGATGAGTGCGGCGGTAGGGTTTGTAGGAGTACTACGGCGTGCGGGGCCACGTCGTAGTAAACGGGTTCGAGTCGACGCCTTAAATATGTGTGGGCCGCTTGGTTTTACGGGAACGAGGCAGCATTTTGGGTTCGGGGACCAGTGGAGATATAGTACGTACAAAAAATTGTGGACGTAGGTTCGACCGAAAGGCAATGATGCATGGGCCCTGCATTTTGATATACCCGGGGCCGCGTGAAATTTGCTACTCTACTCAAAACTAGTAAGGTACACATGCATTGAACGCATGAGATTTCGAAACCAAATTATGAATAAATACACACTATAGCATGTAAAGCTTTGAGTCATATATGCATGATGTAGATGTTCGTTTAGTTCTTATAGTTCATCTCATTCAAAATCAATTAGTTTTATAAAAATGTTAAGATTCATGGGGTTGTGTATTGTAAAGCATAAAGTAAAAAACAAATAATGGCAATTCATTTAGAAAAAAAATCAATTATGATACAGAAGATTCTAGAACAAAGGAGAAGTGCTTGTGTTTTGAGGTTTGTGCATTATGCTTAAGTTCAACCATGGAGTCTTCTAAATTGTACATGTGGCAGATCTGGTGGAATGTTGATGATATCCAACGGCCAGTAGTGCTCGGATTTGCCATCTCTGCACTGTCGGATTAGCTTCATCCAGCGACCATCTTTCAAAGTTATTGGCACACTATATAGTTCTTGTGCCATAGTTGCATGTTTTGGAAAAAAGCTACTAGTGGGTTGTACTATCTATTTAGGAATAGAAGATGTATACATGGAAGTTGTAGGGAAAGAGATGACATGGAGCATCTCAATTCCTATGAGTAGGGATTGGAAAAGAGATGTCATTTGGTTCACATCATAGGAACTTTTCTATTGAATCTAGAGATGACATGTATCTCAATTCCTATGAGGAGGGATTAGAAAAGAGATGTAATTTGGTTCATATCATAGGAACTTTTCTATTGAATATACGCTAATGTTTATTTTCCTTTGAAATTAAGGGAGTATAGGAATCCATTCATATGAACCAAGTGGCTCTAAAGCTATAGAAATGATATCATGTTTATTTCCTTTGAAATGTGGAGTATATGAATCTATTCCTATGAACCAATTGGCTCTAAAGGAAAAAATCCTATAAAAATCATATCATATAGAGTTCCTATGATATTCCTCGACACCAAAGGATGGTTGAAATTGCTGCGGGTGATACGATGGTCTTTCTTTGTAGACTCCTCCCCATCTTTATAGTTACCTCTCGAAGATGAATGAAATGATATATACAGGGTATTCTACATGTGCAATTTGGTACACGAAAACTCGGTAAAAGTTTGCGAGGTTCGAATTTTCAATAAAGCTATATGCACTGCATTTCGGAACGGAGGGAGCATACGGCAGTTGCTAACACTCACGTGGAAGATTTGTGTGTAGGAGGAGTGGCTGTTCTGTTAAATGACATGGCAAAACTGACACTGTCGGATGCCGATCTAACGGTTCTTACGGCGTTCGTCAGGAAAAGGCTTGTGGCGAACGTTTGTCGGATAATGATTTACGGACACATGCATTGCATTGATACGTGCCCCCCTCTCTCTCACGCACACGCACCCTCACGAGTCACGACTCTCCCGAGTCCTCTCGCAGACTCGCACGTCGCACCCACCGTCTATCTGCAGGTAGACGTCACGCACATATGTGCTCTTCACACCCTACCCTCAGAACTTCTAAAAAACAAAAGACGTCGCGCACATTTTATTTTAGCTCACACGTCACACACTTATACTATTACTCTTGCGGCGAACGTTCTTTGGGCATAGTATATTGTACTCTCACGAAGAGAAGCGGTGCACGCACGCACTAGTTCTCTCACACCCACTCGCGGGTACACGTAGGAGCGCATTTTTTTGAAGCTGGTACAACAAAATCACTCCACTATATATATAAGCAGGAGCCTTAGCGCTTGCTTTACTAGGGTTCCTCTCGTTCACTCTCTCATGCTCTCCAGATCTAAGCAAGACATAGGTGGCCACACTCTCTCTCAGCTCACGGCTGGTCACAAATCCGGCCGGACAACCTCGACCGGGGCAGGGGTGTAGGTGCATCGTTCACGCTGTCGTCGGCGAGGGAGGAGACCAACGGCTGCCCGCGCGTCCCGATCGGCGGCCGTGCCGTTCTCTCCGAGAGAGCGCCGGCTCGGGAGGGCCTCCGACCCCTTCTTCCTCCCTGCGGTATTGTGGCCAAGATGCGGCCTCCCGACGCCGTCTTTGCCACATGCCGACGACCCTCAGGTATATATTCCTTCGAAAACCTGCCTTGCTCTACTGCCCCAGCTCCCTTCGTGTGGATCTTTTTCTACTTCCGTCCGCTGTTCCAAAGCCACCTAGACTTTTACTATTATTAGAGGTAAAGCTAGTTCATACAGTCGACTCTAAGAGTTGGTTCAAACAGGGAAGAAAGTGGGAAAGCTGTAGCATGAATCTAGGACTTGGTTCTAAGAGGAAACGGGGGAAAGTAGTAGATACTGGCTACCCAACCGGTCTCTTGGTTGAAAAGACGAAGAAAGCATGGTGGATGGCGAAGGGTGGGGGGAAGTGGACCTATCTCTTGGTTGAAAAGGAAAGAAAGTGACGGGTGTTGGGGGACAACGCAAATGAGAATGAGCAGGTCTAGATTTCCTGTGCTCACATAGGAAAATGTCGCCGAGGAGATAAAAAATGGGACAAATGCAGACATGCTGCCTGAGTGTTTGCCGCTCTCGGCAGCCACATCTGCCTCACCACTTTATGCCCCTGCTGTCCCTACGCCCATATCGCTACCGTTAATGTAAAATCACATGAAGCATTAAGCAATGCCACCTAATGTCACTATAAGTAATGGTCTAGTGCCATCGATAAATTGAAGCAATGCCACCACCATTTTATGAAGTGCTTCTGTCTTGCTCGATTTCCCATGAATTCTGTTTTTGCAGTTGCACTTAAATCTCACACCACTAACATTGCTTCATCCCAGTGGAACTGCACAAATTTGATTGCACATTTACTAACCATGTGCTACTCTCATGACAGTAATACTAATGCTATTGTTCTGCATGTTAATCTAGTGGTATTGTTGATGTGATGTGATGCTACTTACTTAAGGACTCTTCATACTGTCAATCTAGTGCCAATTATAACACAATAGATGCTGATGTTAATCATAAGCCACTGCAAATATCTGTCACTGTTTAAATAAGTGTATTTCGTATTTGTGCAAATAGAGATGTCTGTCTCCATATCGTTTCGAGATGTCTGTCTCCGTATCGTTTCTATCCGCGCAATCAAAAGCACACACCTCAGTTTTAGTACAACTGCGCAAAATGAGATGGCTATCCCTTGTTGACGTCGTCTAATCTCCCATCTTCAGGGTATCCCTACATTGGTAGTAACTAAGGTAGAATGACCAATGCAATCTAAAAGAAGCTGATTCGTACATTTTACGTCCTGATTGCAGTGCAGGGACGAGCGAAAACAACTGCATCCTAGTCTGGAATGCACTTTCTACCAGTTCATCCATGGACCGAGGACTAGCTGGCACAGCTACACGGCGGTTTTTTGGACAGGTGCGCGGATAAGAGGCATTGTGGTCTGCTTATTTGTGCAAATAGCGGTGCTTAAATTTAGTGGAATGCACAAGAATTTCACCTGGTCAGTACATTGCATTGTTCAGTTCAACATTCCAGCTGAGACCACAATTATAATTGGTTATTCTGGAATGAGAGAGCCTAACCATGGATGGTGGCAACAAGAAAAAACCAGAGTGAACTCTAGGAAATTTAAGCCTGCCGGGAGGCCCTTTGCTCAGAGAAGCCTTGCTTGTTTTTTCCTGATTTGTAAACCTTCTCACAACTTTGTCTTTTGTTGTGAACTAGTATATGTTTGTTATGTTCTATTAATCATTGAGATGTATAAAATTACTTAACTTATGCTTTTCAAGTTTTTTATGAAGACAAGTTTAATGTGAGTGTTCCACCTGAGCGCTGGACTAGCGTGTGAATGTTTGGAATTAATTACATTGTGGCCTCAGCTAACTGCATGAACCACTGTAATAAGATACATAGTTGCTTATATGTCAGACAGCAGATTGTTGATTGTTACTTGGTCGATAGCCTAGTGTTGAAGCAAGCTGAGCCAATGTGTCGTGTTTTGCACAACTGTTGACAAGTGGTGTAGCACCAACAATGTTTACAAGTACTTATGTATACGTCGGCGCACAGTTCTCGAACGAGTGCTCTATTTCATCAAAATACACACTGCTCGTATGATAAACCGTGACAACTTATGTCTTACCGTGCCATATTCATGAAAAAACTAGTGAGGACGCATCTGTTTCGGCAACAATTACGATGGTTCTCACATGATTCACGGGCACACAAAAGTAGCAGCAGTTCCCATAGACAGATTCAAACAAAGTACTAGCCCCAGAGGGGTCGATAACAGGCAAGGTTCCGATAATTAGACACAATCCAAACTACTATTAAACACTAGCTGGGGCAACTATTTCATGCCTCGATCTAATTTGGGCTGGACACAAGACGGACCTTGCCATGAACATCATCGAGGACGTCCCACAGCAGCTCAATCCTGTGAACCTTCACGAAGACAACCTTGTGGCCTTGCCACTGATAAACTTGTTTGTGGAGGCATGCCACGTCATCTTCATGCGTAAGCTTGACAAGAACAGTATGCCTCACAAACGAAGGAGTAGCTTTGAACTTCTTGTGCTTCAGCACACCCTGGACAACACGCCTGACAAAAGTGAGGCCGGAATACAACTCTTCATTGGTATAACCGCAAATGGCTTCCAAGATCCAACAGCCTAAGAACTATGTTTTCCCAGTGCGTATATTCAGGTCATTCGCCTCATAGCGAGTGACATGTACAGCCACACAATCCTTGTCTGCATCAGGGCTCTAATTGAAAGAGAAACAAATTCTGAATTACTTTTTAGTATAAGAAACACAAGTTATTTAAACCGCTATGTATAGCATGGCATCGAAGCTAATAAAATTTTGCATTATTAATCACCACATACTTAGATGAAAATCCACAATCGAGATCGACAAAGAAGAAAATCACCTTGGGCAGCTCAGCGGGGGGGACACATCCTCGAAAGGGGAAAACTGCTCCTGCAGTGCCACGGGGGCTGTAACCTCAAATGGGACATTGACCATCTTAATAGTGGCCGTGAGCATATCTGGGGTCGGCTCGGTGGCTGCCTCCATCTTCTTGGAGCTCTCTATCTCGTGGGGATCAACCTCCCGCGTCTGCTCCAATATTGGCAGATCTTTGCCTAGTTCTCCTTGGTCCATCATGAAACTGATGAATACTAGGAGACCACTGAAAGGAAAACACAATCGCAATGACAATGAAACAAAAAAGAGAGTGAGGATCGGTTACTGCTTTGCAAAAGATCTTTTTTTTCTCTGAACGAAAATATACCAACATCATGGATCCACTTACCTTCCCTTCGTTGGGAGAGAAGAACAGTGGGAGATGCGAATGTTGCCTTTCTTGAAGACGGTGAGGGAGAAGGGGATTCAGCGAAGAGTGAAATGATGGTTGCTTCGTCCGTCAAACTTATACTGCGGGCAGGTGGGGTTTTGTGATACGACAGCTCGTTACTGCCGCGCTACGACCTGGGTGACTCTCCGCCTGCATACTGCCTTCTAATTTGGTGGATGGCATTTGGGCCCGCGCGTTGCATGGCCCGCATGTCGGTGAACAAAATTATAACAGCATTCAGTAGAGGGAGACATTTCAATGACCTAGGAGGAGCCAGAAGCGGTAGAGTGTCTCCACTGTACTAGTAGTAATTGTTTCTCTGGGCCCAAGACAAAACAGCCCATCCACACTAGTAAATACTAAAATCAATTCAAAAGCCCATATATTTACTGAATGAGAGGCGCTTCCCACACCCAGGCACCCAGCACACTGCGCCCCTCCCCCCGCCCCCAAAAAACCTGGGTGCTCTTCTTCCTCCTCGCTCCCACCCACCTCATGTCAGCTCGCTCCACTCGTACCCCCAAATTCCTCACCTCACTCCTACAGAAAACCCCAGCTCCCCTTCTTCCTCACTCCTACAGAAAACCCTCAGCTCCCCTTCTTCTTCACTCGCACTACAACTAGGCTCTTCATTCGTTACTCTGCTCAAATCCATGAGCGCTATGTGACGCCCTCAAGGAAAATGGAGTCGGCTGACCCCAGCGCCAAGGAGATGAGGCTCCCGCAAGCGGCGACACCTGTTGTAGATCCCGCACCCGGCATCGCGGGGAGAAGTGGTGACCCCACCCCCACCGGATCCCAGGAACCCGTAAAATCTCGGGTGGACCACATCAGCGATCTCCCAAACGCCGTCCTTGGGGAGATCATCTCGCTTCTCCCCACCAATGATTACTGCCGCACCGAAGTCCTGTCAATTTGGTGGTGCCCTCTATGGCACGCCGTGCCCCTTAATCTCGACTGTCGTAGCTATCTCTCTTTAATGATTTTGAAATCCCTAGAGCCATCATCTCCTCCCACCAGGGCTCCGTTCATAGCCTCTGCACCTCGTCATGCTACCTGAGCAAGCATACCATGCCCTGCATGGTGGACGCCTGGCTGAAATCGCCTGAATTCACGGAACTACAGCTGCTTGAGTTCTACTATGCCCTGGAAATCACATACCACATACCGAACGCCATGAACTTGTGCCCTCAGCATCGATGTCCATCTTGCAGTTTTCCTCCTCTCTCCACACTGCCACCTTTGCACTGTGCTACCTACCAGACAATCTGGTTCTAAACCTTCGACTCCCATTTCTCAAGAAACTTTCACTTGTGCGGGTTCGTATATTGGAGGCCTCATTGCACAACATCATCCACTCCACTTGGCCTGCCCTAGAGTGCTTGATGCTTGTTTTCACGGTTAGAATCGGTTGTCTCCAAATAAAGTCGCCTAACCTTGTAAGAATTGGTATTTCTTTTGACAAAAGGCAGCTCATCATCCAAGATGCCCCTTCACTTCAAAGGTTGATCCTTGATTCTAGTTATTCACCGTTGCAAATAACCGTCCTCTCTGCACCTAAACTGGAGACCTTGGGTGTAATACATGATCTCTGTGCTCATTTCAATATCGTGTTTGGCTCCATAGTTCTTCAGGTACTTTATATTATCATCTACACTTGTAACCATAAGCTGCATTTTAAATTTCTGCGCATAAGTTATATATCATCTTGGAGTACACATTTTGTACTAATATTATGTTCTATGCTCAATGAAGAGTTTCTCCGTGGATGGCCTATCAAAGGTGCTGGATTCTGTCAAGATCTTATATATCCAAATGAATAGTTTTGATCTAAACAAGATTATTGGCTTGCTGCAATGCTTTCCATGTCTGGAGAAGTTGTATATAAAGGTGATGATTTGATGCACATGGAAGCCCGCATATAGTGTACTAGAATTAACCATTCAGTTGTTGCTCTTTCGACACTCTTCTTTTAGACCTTAACTGTTTTCAATCTTCATGTCTATTTAGGCAACAGGACGGGGTAAGAAAGTTATAACCAATCGGTGGATTCGTAAGCATCGGGATTTTCTCACTTCTCATGAGATTCGATTGAAGACAATAACGCTAGAACGATATGTAGCCAACCATGCAAACACTAGATTTGTCACATTCTTCCTGCTGAATGCGAGGTTACTATTGTCCATCAGGCTTAAGTTTATCAGCAGCATGGTTTTGACGGATGGGTATGTCGAAGAGCAAAAAAATGAGTTTCAGGTGGGCAAAAGAGCTTCTGGACGTGTCGGGCTTCTATTTACAACATATTGTGGTCATAATCCAGTAAATTTTATGACCCAGGATGTTCATTCTATGGACCTGACCGATCCATTTGACTGTGACAGCCGAAAACAGTGCTGGAGTTAGATGTTGTTGCCCTTTTCAACCTGGGTTTTATTCTAAACCTGATGAACAATTAACCCTCGTGCTTTTGTACAGTTTGTAAGCTGGAGTTAGATGTTCCTGCCCTTTTCAACTCGGCTGTGAATGTCATATTTTCTTTGAAACAAGGCAAATGGCTTGCCATTCGTTTAATTTAGAGTGAAATATTGTAACAAATTCCAACCAAGGGAAATAACATCACTCTCGTCGGCTGCTTGAGCTCACTGTGCATTACAGAAGCCAAGGTTTTAGCCCCCACCAACACCCACAAACTTATTTCGAACTAGCACATCAAATGGGCTGTAAATTTTCATAGGAAATGTTGCATGACCGTGACAAATTTGGATTCTGACATTTGGGACCCGCGAGGAAATGGTCTATCCAAGGTGGTGTCGACTTACTAGCCAGTCAACCGACGATTCTGCCAACCAGCCGTTCGATTGACATCCAACATCTGTCATGTATCTTCTATCTCTTGTCTTCTTCTTCCTCCAGCCGCACAAACCAAACTACCCCATCGGCTCCGCCTACTCCCGCCTCCCATGGCTGGCTGCGCCTCTGCCGCCCTACCATATGTACGCTCCAACATTGGCCAGTACCTCCCTCTAGTCCCCCATACGTCATGTTATTCTCCGGCGACGTCATCCCCAACACGCACCCGCACCCGAACCAGTCAACCCTGATACTCCCCTCCGTCTGCAACTAGACCGGCGCATCTTCCACGGCTCCTGTTCATTCCGTCCGAGGCCTCGCCGTCGTCCTCTACCTTGCGGCCTTGGTTCGCTTGCTGTGCGTGGTGCACCGCCCTCTTGCGTTGTCAACATCATCAACAACCGAGAGGAAAAAGGAGATGACTGTACGTGGAGAGGATGACAGTAGGGACCCACCAGCGTCATGGAAGTACGCAAGCAAGTGCCTCTATATTACAAGCCCAAAAATATGGTTCCTCCTATTGGTTGGACATCTGGGGCTCACGCCATTGTCAACATAGTCAATAAACGAGAGAATTACACTACAAGCGGCTAACACCAGGGACCCAGCAGGTCGCGCAGTTTTTTTTGAGGAACAAGTGTTGTTATTTATACTAGTTTTAGCGATGGATCAGGGTAACAACGGCGCTGTGCGGGGGATGTGGCCCGTCTAGCCAGGGTTTTATTTATGTTTACCACATCATGAGCCCAGTTGTGTTTTTTTCTTGCAGAAAATGGCTAGCCCAGTTCTATTTGTTTTAAAGAAATACCCAAACAAGGCCTACTTGCTTTATCGGCCCTGCTGGGCTGCAAATCTTTCAAGACAAGGAGAGTTTCATTCGATTTGCCCAGAAATGGGCTGTACATTTTTAAAACACATCAAACCGGGAATTAGTTTCATTTTTTTCCATTACAAGATTTTAAATTACATTGATTTTTATGCATGGACAATTATTTGGATTTCATATTTATATAAATTATTTTTCAAAATAGTTTGAATGTGAATCGATATTTCTGGATTAAAATAGTTGACCGTGCCGAAATATGCAAAATTCCGTATACTTTTTGATCGTGGCCACAATATGGGGTGTAATGCTAACAAAAAGAAGATGGGCTCCAAAAAAATTCTTAAGAATTAGCAAATGGGCTGTACATTACTAGGAATAATGGCAGATGGGTTGTATGCTGTTTTCCATAGATTTGAGGCTGACTTGTGCGCCTACTACAGGTTGACTCGTATGCTTTCATAAACCCTCGTACTCCTCCGCGTGGAAAACAGCTGCCGAGTATTCCCTGGCTCCGTGTCGTTCCCTTCCTAGGCCTCGCCGTCATCCACCACCCTGGTGCTCTCGGTGCGGCCTGGTCAACATGGTACTATACGTGGAGAGGCTGACAGCTGGGTCCATGGCCGCACGCAAGGAAATGCCTCTTTATTACACGCAAAATAATGATTCCTCCACCTGACAGCTAGGACCCATAGGAAGGGCCTCTGTATTTCGCGAAAAGAACGTTCCCCCCATTGACAGGTCGGACCCACCAGCTATATCTTCGCACGCAAGGAAGTGCTTCCTTATTACGCCCAAAAAAATGAATACCCCCTGCTAGCTGGGACCCACCATATTGTTGGGCTGACTTGTGGGCCTACTAAGTTGACGGGGACGGAGGGCTTTGTCAACTTAGTCAATACTCCAGTGACCATATGATGTCCATCCAACGGCCATAGTGCTTCTTCAACCTTTGGTCTTCTTGCTCCAGTCGCCCAAAGCAGCGGCGGTCGTGTCGCCTGCTCCTGCCTCCCGTGCCGGTTGTGCTACTGTGGAGGCCTCACCGCCCCCATACTACTCCCACCACTGGCCAGGCCATCCCACCACTCACCCACACCCCCTGTTATTCTGCGGCCACGGCAGCCTCACAGCGCATCCAAACCAGTGAACCCTCGTACTCCTCTCCGTGTGGGCATCCACTGCAGCGTCTTCTCAGGCTCCGCGTTGTCCCCTTCCTAGGCCTCACCGTCCTCCACCGCCGTGGTGCTCTCGGTGCGGCGTGGTCAATGTGGTCAACGACCGACTTCCATCGGAAGAGTACTGTACGTGGAGAGCCTGATAGTTGGGTCCATGGCAGCCGCAAGGAAGTGCCTCCTTATTACGCGAAAAATAATTATTCCTCCACCTAATAGCAGGGACCCATTGGATAGGCCACCAGTATTTTGCGAAAAAACGTTTGCCCCTGACTGCTGGGACCCACCGGATGGGCCACCGTATTTCGCGAAAAAAATGTTCCCCCCGCTGTCAGCTCGGACCCACCAGCTATATCTTCGCACGCAAGGAAGTGGATCCTTATTACGCACAAAAAATGAATACTCCCACTGCTAGCTGGGACCCACCTTGGTGGGAGGCTAACTTGTGGGCCTACTAAGTTGACGGGGATGGAGGGCTTTGTCAACTTTGTCAATATAAACAATTCTAGCTCCAGTGACCGTATGATGTCCATCCAACGGCCGTAGTGCTTCTTCAACCTCTGGTCTTCTTGCTCCAGCCACCCAAAGCAGTGTCGGTCATGCCGCATGCTCCTGCCTCCCGTGGTCGGCTGTGCTACTGCGGAGGCCTCACCGCCCCCTACTATTCCCACCACTGGTCAGGCCCTGTGGCAACGGCAGCCTCACACCGCAGCCAACCAGTGAACCCTCGTACTCCTCTCCGCGTGGGCTTCCATTGTCGCGTCTTCCCCGGCTCCCCGTCGTCCCCTTCCTAGGCCTCGCCATCGTCCACCACCCTGGTGCTTTCGGCGCGGCATGGTCAACGTGGTCAAGGAACGACTTCCATCGTACATGGACTGTACGTGGAGAGGCTGACAGCTGGTTCCACGGCCGCAGCAAGGAAGTGCCTCCTTATTACACGAAAAAAGCGTTTCCCCCTGACTGCTGGGACCCACCAGCTACATCTTCGCACGCAAGGAAGTGCGTCCAGGCAAAAAAAATGATTCGCCCCTGGACTGTTGGGACCCACCAGCTACATCTTCGCACGCAAGGAAGTGCCTGATAGTCGGGACCCACCTGGTCGAAGCATACGTAGCATTGTCATTCTGGTCACGAACGTGTACGTACATATATACTGGTGGATGTAGAGGCACACACATGTCGTAGTAGAGGCGCGTACGTGTCGTAGCAGAGGCATGCACGTAGCATGTACACATACGTACATCGGCCAGTGTGCAAGAAAGAAAATACGGCCACATATGTGTATATACTGGCGGGGTCTCGAACGCCTAGTCACGCATACGTACGGCCAGGGCTCGTGTACATGGCTGGGTCGGAACAGAGAAACATCGTCGTCGTTGTGTTCATGGGGAGCCAATCGGCTGGGTCGGAATAGAATGCATCGTCGTGTTCATCGGGAGGGCTTGGACGGAACAGGCATTGGAAACGAGGCCTAGCATACCGCAGAACGGAGGAAACGGCCTTGTGTTCGACTAGCCATGTTCGAAACAGGATCCTGTTCATCGGCAGGGGTGTGGCATACCACAAAATGGAGGAAACGGACCTCCTACGGTCGAAACGGGGGTCCTGTTGATCGGGAGGGGTGTGGCATACCACAAAACGGACGAAACAGACTTGTGTTGGAGCGCTACGGTCGAAACGGGGGTCCTGTTCATCGGGAGGGGTGTGGCGTACTTCAAAACGGACAAAATGGACTTGTGTTGGAGTGCTACGGTCGAAACAGGGGCCCTGTTCATCGGGAGGGG
>NC_057801.1:604459217-604463864 GCF_018294505.1 Triticum aestivum
GTTCATCCAGAGGCAACGCCACCGCTCACTGTTCATCCAACCCCCCCCCCCCGCAACGCTCACTGTTCACCCAGAGAGGCAGCAACGACCGGCTTTAGTTAGCAGCAGTAGCGAAGGAATCGCTCGATCGGGTTCAGTTAACAGCCATCGATCGATCGCTCGGGTTCACTAATGTGTAGCCTACAATGCAATCGCTCGGGTTCGGTTAGAGCCCAATGCCTCGCTCGGGTTGAGTGAGAGCCAATGCTTCACACACACGCACATACGTGTATGAGAGAAACGCGCATCGCTCGGCCCCGACCACCCACCCGTAACTAGGAACTCCCCGAAATTTTCCTCGCCCTCGCTTCTACCACGGTTTTTTCCGTCATGGACGGCCCAAAGAATGTCATGCCGCTGCGTCTCCAGCCTGCCCAGGACGAAAAGTTCATTTTCTGTCATGTTTTTTTGTCTTAGAAGTAGGATCCCACCACATCTATGATGATACCGGGTTTTGTCACAATTATCATCATAGAAGTGTCATATGTATGACAGAAAAAAGTTTTGTTCGGCCCAAAATGTCACGGATGTGTCTTTTTTTGTAGTGAATCCATAAGAGGTGGTGCAATTCTCATGAAATTCTTGACATAAAGATGGTAACACTCCAAGGTAGAACAAAACAAAAGCTGGATTGGCATTTGTTCTGTGGAATACAACTACTTTGACCCAATCCCAGAAATGGACGAGGTACTGGAGTTTGTTTGTCCTAGTTATTCCGGAGTAGAATGGCTTGGCGGACCATAAGAGTAAAAGGCATCGATGAACAAGGATGCACAAATACTCCTAACTATCAACTGATACACGAGGGCCGGAATACAAGTAAAGAGGGACAACTCAAAGGAACATGTTTATTTCTGAGTTGTGGATGCATAGATTAATATGTCGAATGAGTTCAACATATTTCTTCTGGATAACCCATGCAGAAAGGTAGAACTGGCAGAGTCACAACATGGAATCGAGAACTCATCAAGAGCACTCTGGTTGTGATCTTTGGGTTCAACGAGGAACTTCTGGCATAAGTAGTTCATGGTATTTGGAAGAGGAAAATGCCACGGACCTCGAGGACTGTCACAAAGGTTACTAATATCCTAAGGAACTAGCAAACACTATCAATAAAAAGTAGGTAGGGTGAATCTCGGGTTCAAAAACCCGGAAATGGAATACCTACCAACTAAATAACATCACGAGATGCTTTCGAGAATGATGGCCCGAATCATCACACTAGGAATATAAACATTGCAAGATTACTGGGTGGTTCTCTAGGATGCCTAGTGTAACACCCACGATGCGGCTATATCTCCCACGTGTCGAAGCACGACTTAGAGGCATAACCGCATGCTGGTTTTGTCGCAAGAAGGGTCATCTTCACACAATCCCATGTAATGAACAAGAATGGGATAAGGGAGTTGGCTTACAATCGCCACTTCACACAATTACATAATTAAGATCATACATCATCCAAAATACACTCATAGACCGACTACGGTCAAATCCAAATGAAAAGAAGACAACCCCAAATGCTAGATCCCTGATCGTCCCGACTGGGCTCCGCTACTGATCATCTGGAAATGAAACATAGTAACGACCAAGGTCCTCATCAAACTCCCAATTGAGCTCGGTTGCGCCACCTGTGCTGGTATCCTCGGCACCTGCATCTGTTTTGGTAGAATCTGTGAGCCACCGGGACTCAGCAATCTCACACCCACGAGATCAAGAGTATTTAAGCTCATAGGTAGGAAAAGGGGTAATATGGTGGAGCTGCAGCAAGCACTAAGCATATATGGTGTCTAACATACGCAAGTGAGAGCGAGAAGAGAAGCAACGCATCGTTCGAGAAGCTAGAAGTGATCAAGAAGTGATCCTGAAACTACTTCCGTTCATACATAACCCAAACCGTGTTCACTTCCCGGACTCCGCCGAGAAGAGACCATCACGGCTACACACACGGTTGATGCATTTTAATGATGTCAAGTGTCAAGTTATCTACAACCGGACATTAACAAATTCCCATCTGCCTCATAACCGTGGGCACGGTTTTCGAAAGATAATATACCCTGCAGGGGTGTCCCAACTTAGCCCATCACAAGCTCTCACAGTCAACGAAGGATATACCTTCTCCCGAGAAGACCCGATCAGCCTCGGAATCCCGGGTCGCAAGAAATTTCGACAATGGTAAAACAATACCAGCAAAGCCGCCCGAAGTGCCGACAAATCCCGATAGGATCTGCACATATCTCGTTCTCAGGGCACACCGGATGAGCCAGACGTCTGGTTGGCATAGACCCTGGTTGCCCAAGGGGCGCCGGACATCGCTCAGGTTGGACCAGCACTCGAAGGAGCACTGGCCCGGGGGGGTAAATAAAGATGACCCTCGGGCTCGCGAAAACCCAAGGGAAAAGGCTTAGGTGGCAAATGGTAAAACCAAGTTTGGGCCTTGCTGGAGGAGTTTTATTCAAAGCAAACTGTCAAGGGGGTCCCATAAATCACCCAACCGTGTAAGGAACGCAAAATCAAGGAACATAACACCGGTATGATGGAAACTAGGGCGGCAAGAGTGGAACAAGTCACCAGGCATAAGGCCGAGCCTTCCACCCTTTACCAAGTATATAAGGTGCATTAATTAAACATGAGATATTGCGATATCCCAAAAATATCCATGTTCCAACCAGGAACAAACTTCATCTTCACCTGCAACTAGCAACGTTATAAGAGGGGCTGAGCAAAAGCGGTCACATAGCCAAACAACGGTTTGCTAGGAAAGAATGGTTAGAGGCTTGACATGGCAATATGGGAGGCATGAGAAACAAATGGCAGGTAGAGCTAACATAGTGATAGAGCGAGCAACTAGCAAAGCAAAGATACAAGTGATATCGAAGGTATGGTCATCTTGCCTGCAAAGTTCTCAGCATTGTCGAAGGCTTGATCCTTGTGCACGTACTCGTCTCCCGGCTCTACCCAAAGCAAGAACACAAGCAATGGAACCACAATAAATCACGGTGCAATGCACAAGTCACATGATGCAATACATGCCATGATATGCGAGATGTGATATGCAATGCATATGTGTGCTCCGGAAGGGAAAAAGATGAACAAGGCATCAACTTGGCAACCCAAGTATGCCGCTGGAAATATGAGGTGATTTCGGTTGAAATCAATATAAAGATCACCGGGAACGGATGCACGGTTTGCAAATGGCAAGCAAAACAAGAATGATACGAATCTACGATTAACAGCACGATGCTACTTAGAATGCAACAAGCAACTGTGCTACAACACCCAAACATAATAACAAATCATATGGCAGTGATCTACAGGAGATGCTTGACAAAAGAGGAACACTGAGCTACGGCTAACTCACACCATAACAGGTTCAAACAAGCATGGCAAAAGAGCAAAAATTATCTGGTTGGACATGGCATAAACAGCATCAGGTAGCAATCTTCAGAGCAAGTTATCAACATGCTACAGGAACTTAAAATATCAAAACAAGACATGGCATGATTCTACTCAAAGCATAGAACAAAAGTCCCTTAGTGACCATGAGCCAAAAAGGACCAGAAGATATGATGGCACCCATGTAAACATAGCAAGTTTCGTTAACAGATTCAGCAAACAGAGCATGGCATTGACAGAATTATGAAGGCATCTTCGCGAGCTCGATTCAATCACCACAAGCCATTGCATGACAAGATAATCATAGCATCAGCAAGAAGACATGTTTATGAAGTTAACCATGGCAAGAACAAGTCCATAGCATGCAAGGATCAACTACAACAACCTTGGCAAAATTGAATAACATGTAAACAATCTGCTAGGAAACATTTTATAGCAAACGTAGAGCTCGATTGACTCAAGCTATGACACTCCATAATTGCAAACAAAGGCATGGATGGATAGAGCACATCCATATGTTCAAATCACCCTTGCTGAAGTATCTCAAAATAAGCATGGATCTCTCTATAGCATCAAGTTTACATGGCATAAAAATAACAGCAGAACAGGGACTGAAATCAGCAACATCACGAAGCCTAGTTTGCATGCTTGTGCTAGTCACCACATTGATCACAAAAATACATGGAAAGCACCTATGTAAAGATGGCATGGCATAGAACAAAACACCTGTAGAGCTCATGCCCATAAGATGCACACAATAAATGTAGCAAAAATGACAAATGCACACATTCTGTTAAGAAGCAGGAACTAACATTAAATAGCACTTTTGCAACAGAGATTCGGGCATCGAGATGACCTCAAATGAACATGGCCCAATGGAACAAAATGAAGAGAACATCCCGATGAACATTTCGATATATCATGCGCATGAAACGGAGCTACGATGACAGAGTTATGATGCGATGAACAGGGCTATAAAATACTGCAGACTTAGAGGAAAAAACAAAGTCAACCTAGGTTCCAGATCTGGATCCGGCTCGTGGATCGAGGTTCACCGGACTTCCTCGCTGGAGACGGGCCGGGAGGAGGCCGAAGTGGAGATGGGGACGGCCGGAGCGCGATCGGGGCGGAGGCGGCGGCCGGCGTAGAGGAGGCGGCAGCTGGCGGCGACGAAGTCCGGCGGGGCGCGGCTCCTCCGGCGGGGAGGCGGCGGCC
>NC_057801.1:604464037-604473467 GCF_018294505.1 Triticum aestivum
GCCGGCAGCGCGGGGGCGGCTGCGGCGCCACGTGGAGGCGCGTGGTTCACCGGCGGCGGCAGGCAGACGCGTCAGGCGCGGTCCGGACATGTCCGGTGCGCGGAGGAAGGGGAAGACTAGAGTTTGCCTGAAAATTTTGGGGATGGGCACATATTTGTAGGTAGAGGGAGCTAGGAGACTCCAAATGGGGTGTAGTTTTCGCCCACACGATCCTGATCCGACGACGGAGAGCATGGAAGTGACTTAAATGGGTTATTGGGATATTTGGGGGGGGGGTTGGGCTGCAACCCAAAAGAGGCCTTTGCGGTTATGCGGTTAACCGTTGGAGTATCAAACGACCTCCAAATGGCACGAAACTTGACAGGCGGTCTACCGGTGTTATACCAAGGCCGCTTGGCAAGCCTCGGTCCATTCCGAGAACTTTTAACTCCCGCACACGAAAAGAGACAAGAGGGGTGCGCCTGTGCATGTGGGAGTGCCGGATTGCAAAAGGGACAATGGGGAAAATGCTCGGATGCATGAGACGAACACGTATGCAAATGAGATGCACATCATGACATGATATGAGATGCATGACATGAACAAAATGCAAAACAAAAGACAAAAACCCAACCATGGAGGGAATATCATAGCACGTAACCGAAAATGGCAAGAGTTGGAATTACAAAGATGGAAAGTTACATCCGGGGTGTTACAACAGTCCACCACTACAAGAGGATCTCGTCCCGAGATCTAGGACTGAAAGAACTCCGGATATTCAGAACGGAGGTGATCCTCGCGCTCATGGTGGCTTCTCGGTCGGAATGGTGTGACCACTTCACTTTCAGGAATTTGATTGACTTTTTGCGAGTCTTGTGCTCGGTTTCTTCGAGAATAGCAACGGGGTGCTCATGATAAGAGAGATCTTCTTGGAGGTCAATATCTTCAAAGTTGATAGTGCGCTCAGGAGTCTTAAAGCACTTGTGAAGCTGTGACACATGAAACACATCGTGTACGTTTGCAAAGTTGGATGGAAGCTCAAGTTGATAGGCGAGATCGCCTCTTTTTCCAATGATCTCGAAAGGACCCACGTATCTAGGGGAAAGGCTCCCTTTGATACCGAAGCGACGAGTGCCTTTCAATTGAGAGACGCAGAGGTAGACATGGTCTCCGATTTCAAAAGCCAAATCACGGTGCTTGCTATCATAGTAACTCTTCTGGCGCGATTGCGCAGCTTTGAGATTCTCATGAATGACTTTGCACATTTCTTCGGCTTTTGTGATCAAGTCGTTGCCAAGAAGCTGGCGTTCACCTGTCTCGGACTAATTGAGAGCAGTACGACACTTATTGCCATGGAGAATTTCGAATGGGGCCTTGCCCGAACTCGCTTGGAAGCTATTGTTGTAGGAGAACTCAGCATATGGAAGACAATCTTCCCACTTCATACCGAAGGAAATGACACAAGCCCTGAGCATATCTTCAAGGATTTGATTGACTCGCTCGACTTGGCCACTTGTTTGAGGATGGAAAGTTGTGCTGAAACGAATGTTGGTGCCCATGGCCTTCTGAAAGGAGTCCTAGAACTTAGAAGTGAAGATGCTTCCATGATCTGAAGATATCAATTGTGGAATACCGTGCAAGGAGACAATTCTAGAGGTGTATAGCTCTTCCAGCTGAGCTGCTGTGATAGTTTCTTTGATAGGAAGAAAATGAGCCACTTTAGTAAGCTTGTCAATGACAACAAAGATAGCATCATTTCCACGCTTGGACTTAGGAAATCCAGTCACGAAGTCCATGTCAATATGATCAAACTTCCATTCCGGAATAGCAAGAGGTTGGAGGAGACCATCTGGTCATTGGTGTTCTGCTTTCACCCTTCTGCAGACATCACATTCATTCATGAATTGAGCAATCTCTCGCTTCATTCGAGTACACCAATACGACTATTTGAGGTCATGGTACATCTTTGTACTTCCAGGATGAATGGATAGGAGGGAATTGTGTGCCTTGTTCATGATGACTTTTCTCAGATTGCCTTTTGGAACCACAATTCAATCCTCGAAGAAAAGAGTATCTATGTCATCCAAGCGATAGCACTTGTATTTGGGAATGCCCTTGTCAATACCATGTTTCACCTTGTTCACCATGGTATCCAGGAGTTGTGCCTCACGAATTTGATCTTCCAGAGTAGGAGAGACTATGAGGTTGGCAAGAAATCCTTGAGGGACAACTTGAATATTCAGCTTGCGAAAAGCTTCACAAAGATCTGGTTGACATGGCTTGAGAATTAGATTGTTGCAATAAGCCTTTCTGCTCAGAGCATCTGCAATCACATTCGCCTTGCCAGGAGTATATTCAATACTTGGATTGTACTCTTGAATCATTTCAACCCATCGAGTTTGCCTGAGGTTGAGGTTGGGTTGAGTGAAGATATACTTGAGGCTCTTGTGATTGGTGAAAATGTCCACTTGCCTTCCCAATAAGAGATGTCTCCATGTTATCAATGCATGGACAACTGCCGCCAACTCAAGATCATGAGTGGGGTAGTTCTTTTCGTTGGGCTTCAACTGACAAGAGGTATATGCCACAACTTTCTTCTCTTGCATTAACAAAGCACTGATACCTTGAACAGAAGCATCACAGAACACTTCGAATGGCTTGGATTCATCAGGAGGAGTCAAGACAGGAGCTATGACTAGTTTCTCTTTGAGGATGTTGAAAGCAACGTCACACTCAGGCATCCAGACGTACTTGACATGCTTCCGGAAGAGGTTGGAAAGAGGCTTTGCAATCTTAGAGAAGTTCTCAACGAATCTTCGACAATAGCTTGCAAGACTAAGAAAACTACGGAGCTGCTTGACATTCTGAGGAGGTTCCCAATTTACAACTGCAGACACCTTCGCGGGATTAACAGCAATGCCCTTGGCAGAGATGATATGACCAAGGTAAAGAACTTCATCAAGCCAAAACTCACATTTGGAAAACTTCACATAGAATTGATACTCTCTAAGCTTGTCGAGGACTAATCGCAAATGTTTGGCATGATCCTTCTTATTCTTGGAGAAGACCAAGATATCATCAAGATACACCAAGACGAATTCATTGGTGTAGGGGTTGAAGATAAAGTTCAACATTTGAGAGAAAGTTGGAGGAGCATTGACAAGGCCGAAAGACATGACAGTATATTCATAAGAACCATAGCTTGTTCTGAATGTTGTCTTGGGAATATCTTGTTCACAAATGCGAATTTGATGATAACCCATACGAAGGTCAAGCTTGGAGAATACTTTAGCACCTTTGAGTTGCTCAAAAAGCTCATTGATGTTGGGAAGTGGATACTTGTTCTTTATTGTCTTCTTGTTCAATGGACGGTAATCGACGCAAAGTCGGTCCATGCCATCGTTCTTCTCGACAAAAATTACTCCACAACCCCATGGAGATGAACTCGGTCTGATCAAACCCAGACGCTCTTGTTCATCGAGCTGTTTCTTCAATTCCTTCGGCTCCTTGGGTCCAAGCTTGTATGGATGCTTGCAAACGAGTTCAGTTCCAGGCTCAAGATCAATAACGAACTCGACTGGCCGATGAGGAGGCATACCCGGAAGCTCTTCTGGAAAGACATCTTGGTACTCACAAACGACAGGAATTTGAGAAATAGCATCCAACTCGCCCTTCTCATTGAGAGAAAACAACCGAATGGTTTCGTCACGAGCGGCATAGATGATAACATCCTCAGAAGGGTGTGTCAATTGAATCTCCCTGGCAGCACTATCAAGCTGAGCCTTGTGCTTAGAAAGCCAGTCCATCCCGAGAATTAGATCGATATTAGAGTCGCCAAGAACAACTGGAGAAGATAGAAATTTATAGTCGCACATCTTGATAGAGACATCCCGAACCATGGAGCTTGCGTTCATGAATTTACCCGGAGAAACAACTGATAATGGTCTAGGCAAATCTTGAAAAAACATCTCATGCTTAGATGTAAAAGGTCTTGAGATGAAACTATGCGATGCAACAGTATCAAATAAAACTTTTGCAGGAATATCATTAACTGGAAGATTACCCATTATCACATCAGTAGATTCCTCCGCTTGCGCTGCATTCATCATATTAACCTTTGCAGACTTTGGATTATGCTTGACCACTTCATTGCTTGAAGATCTCATAGGGGAGGAGGAGGAAGGCGCCTTTGATTGAAGCACTTGTTCGCGTAGTGACCTTTCTGCTGGCACTTGTTGCAAGTCACTTCTGAGAGCGGACGATGATAAGGAGCATTTGACCTTGGAGCTTGAGGCTGAGACTTGTTCTGATACCCTGGGCTGGGTGGGTGGGAAGATGCACGACCACCTGAGTTCTTCTGCTGATAGGGCTGACGGAATGGAGGAGGAGGAAGGTAGAACTTCTGCTGCTTAGCTGCCACTTGTGATGAAGAAGAAGACTGCACTGCATCCGTGATTCTCTTCTTAGAAGCCTCACACTTGAGCTGAGCAGCTTCTTGCTTGAGGGCCATATTGTAGAATTGATCAAACTGAATAGGCTCAACAAGAACGAGAGCTAACTGTAGATCCTCTCTAAGGTCACCTCTGAATTGATAGATCATACTATTCTCATCAGGAACGTCTTGTTTAGCGAAGCGAGCAAGTTTCTGAAACTGCTTGTTGTATTCGTACACAGACATGCTGCCTTGCTTGAGATTGCGGAACTCCTCACGCTTGGTCTCAACAACACTGGTAGGAATGTGGTGAGCTTTAAAGTCTCAACAGAAATCAGTCCAAGTAATCACTCGACCTCCTCTGGAATCCTTGTATTGCTGGAACCAATTAGCTGCTTGATCCTGGAGCTGAAAAGAAACGAACTTGACATAGTCCTCAGGCCTGACATTGCTACATTCAAAATGCTTGTTGATATCCACGAGCCAATCATCGGCGTTTGTGGCCTCGGCACAGTAGCTAAAAGACTTTGGCTGATTTGCAAGGAATTGGTTGAGGGTAGGAAATTGAGGCTGATGATTGAACTGCCCTTGACCTTGATTCCCTTGGTTGCCTTGGCCTTGGTTGCGCTCTTGCATGAGCTGAATCATCATCTGAGCATTGGCGTTTGTGGCTGCCATCAAAGCTTGCCATGCCTCCAGAGGCGGAGGTGGAGGTGGAGGGTTCGCCTAACTCCCATCATTGCGTTCCGGATTCTGACGCGTTGGTGGAGCCATCCTGAAGAGGGTGACATCCGTTAGCATCTTGATAGACAGATAGACAAGTTGAATCAACGGATAGAAATTGCAACATATAGTCTTCACAATAAACATTCGAACAAAGATGAACGAATGAATTCCCAAAGCTAACATCACACATCCATTAAGGTGAGAATCCACTTGATAAGAGATTGATGAATGAAATAAACAAGGTACAACTGGAACAAATAAGTGGTAAGGATTGCCCAATCACAAACCAAATATCCGCGGGAAGAAATGCTAGAGCTACTTGACACCCACCTATAAACTCCCGAAACTTTCTGGTTATGCAATCAGGTGTTGGGGATACAGGGGAAGCAATATATCTCACCCAAACTAACAATCCCTACATCCAGCCGTGTCCATCCGTCAACACATAACCAAGAACCTTCGGAAATCATGTACCTCAACCTTCGAAAAGCATCTGTTATATGAGTTATGGCAATACTCCCGAACTCCCGCCCCAGTACTGGGTGGCGTCGAGGTTATCTCACCAACAACTGCATAAAAGACATTTTTGATGTCGGCAAAACTCAGGTATTCCAGAACTGCAACGATAAAATTATGACGACAACACCTCGGAGCTCAACTCCCCGGGTCACTGCCACATAAAAGACAGGAGGCACCAAGAACAATGTTCTCATCACAAAACCATCGGAACGATTCCAAGATACCCGCGTGATCCTAAAAAAATTTTTGGTGAAATTTGAGGAGAGGAAAGTCAAAACATCTACGTCAGGAGACCTCACCAGAGCGACGAAGGGACTGAGCAGTAAAAAGAATCCTACTCTCCGATATATATAATCCTCAGACTCAAAACATTTTTTTTCTAGACTCAACAACGCCAGCAAACAATCAAGCAGGGGGCTCCTAAGTCGGGGATGGCTCTGAATACCAACTTGTAACACCCACGATGCGGCTATATCTCCCACGTGTCGAAGCACGACTTAGAGGCATAACCACATGGTGGTTTTGTCGCAAGAAGGTTCATGTTCACACAATCCCATGTAATGAACAAGAATGGGATAGGAGAGTTGCCTTACAATCGCCACTTCACACAATTACATAATTAAGATCATACATCATCCAAAATACAGTCATAGACCGACTATGGTCAAATCCAAATGAAAAGAAGACAACCCCAAATGCTAGATCCCCGATCGTCCCGACTAGGCTCTGCTACTGATCATCTGGAAACGAAACATAGTAACGACCAAGGTCCTCATCAAACTCCCACTTGAGCTCGGTTGCGCCACTTGCGCTGGTATCCTCGGCACCTGCATCTGTTTTGGTAGAATCTGTGAGCCACCGGGACTCAGCAATCTCACACCCGCGAGATCAAGACTATTTAAGCTCATAGGTAGGAAAAGGGGTAATATGGTGGAGCTGCAGCAAGCACTAAGCATATATGGTGTCTAACATACGCAAGTGAGAGCGAGAAGAGAAGCAACGCATCGGTCAAGAAGCTAGAAGTGATCAAGAAGTGATCCTGAAACTACTTACGTTCATACATAACCCAAACCGTGTTCACTTCCCAGACTCCGCTGATAAGAGACCACCACGGCTACACACACGGTTGATGCATTTTAATGAAGTCAAGTGTCAAGTTATCTACAACCGGACATTAACAAATTCCCATCTGCCTCATAATCACGGGCACGGCTTTCGAAAGATAATATACCCTGCAGGGGTGTCCCAACTTAGCCGATCACAAGCTCTCACGGTCAACGAAGGATATACCTTCTCCCGAGAAGACCCGATCAGCCTCGGAATCCCGGTTCGCAAGAAATTTTGACAATGGTAAAACAATACCAGCAAAGCCGCCCGAAGTGCTGACAAATCCCGATAGGAGCTGCACATATCTCGTTCTCAGGGCACACTGGATGAGCCAGACGTCGGGTTGGCATAGACCCTGGTTGCCCAAGGGGCGCCGGACATCGCTCAGGTTGGACCAGCACTCGAAGGAGCACTGGCCCGGGGGGGTAAATAAAGATGACCCT
The DNA here is from genome assembly GCF_018294505.1 of Triticum aestivum. NCBI lineage: Eukaryota > Viridiplantae > Streptophyta > Magnoliopsida > Poales > Poaceae > Triticum > Triticum aestivum. The sequence goes on from NC_057801.1 coordinate 604,471,244, forward strand.
CGGGCTCGCGAAAACCCAAGGGAAAAGGCTTAGGTGGCAAATGGTAAAACCAAATTTGGGCCTTGCTGGAGGAGTTTTATTCAAAGCGAACTGTCAAGGGGGTCCCATAAATCACCCAACCGTGTAAGGAAGGCGAAATCAAGGAACATAACATTGGTATGACGGAAACTAGGGCGGCAAGAGTGGAACAAGTCACCAGGCATAAGGCCGAGCCTTCCACCCTTTACCAATTATATAAGGTGCATTAATTAAACAGGAGATATTGTGATATCCCAAAAGTATCCATGTTCCAACCAGGAACAAACTTCATCTTCACCTGCAACTAGCAACGCTATAAGAGGGGCTGAGCAAAAGCGGTGACATAGCCAAACAACGGTTTGCTAGGAAAGGATGGTTAGAGGCTTGACCTGGCAATATGGGAGGCATGAGAAACAAATGGCAGGTAGAGCTAACATAGCGATAGAGCGAGCAACTAGCAATGCAAAGATAGAAGTGATATCGAAGGTATGGTCATCTTGCCTGCAAAGTTCTCAACATTGTCGAAGGCTTGATCCTCGTAAGCATTCTCAATAGGTTCCTCGTGCATGTACTCGTCTCCCGGCTCTACCCAAAGCAAGAACACTAGCAATGGAACCACAATAAATCACGGTGCAATGCACAAGTCACATGATGCAATACATGTCATGATATGCGAGATGTGATATGCAATGCATATGCGTGCTCCGGAAGGGAAAAAGATGAACAAGGCATCAACTTGGCAAACCAAGTATGCCGCTGGAAATATGAGGTGATTTCGGTTGAAATCAATATAAATATTACCGGGAACGGATGCACGGTTTGCAAATGGCAAGCAAAACAAGAATGACACGAATCTGCGATTAACAGCACCATGCTACTTAGCATGCAACAAGCAACTATGCTACAACACCCAAACATAATAACAAAGCATATGGCAGTGATCTACAGGAGATGCTTGACAAAATAGGAACACTGAGCTACGGCTAACTCACACCATAACAGGTTCAAACAAGCATGGCAAAAGAGCAAAAATTATCAGGTTGGACATGGCATAAACAGCATCAGGTAGCAATATTCAGAGCAAGTTATCAACATGCTATAGGAACTTAAAATATCAAAACAAGACATGGCATGATTCTACTCAAAGCATATAACAAAAGTCCCTTAGTGACCATGAGCCAAAAAGGACCAGAAGATTCGTTAACAGATTCAGCAAACAGAGCATGGCATTGACAGAATTATGAAGGCATCTTCGCGAGCTCGATTCAATCACCACAAGTCATTGCATGACAAGATAATCATAGCATCAGCAAGAAGACATGTTTATGAAGTTAACCATGGCAAGAACAAGTCCATAGCATGCAAGGATCAACTACAACAACCTTGGCAAAATTGAATAACATGTAAACAATCTGCCAGGAAACATTTTATAGCGAAAGTAGAGCTCGATTGACTCAAGCTATGGAACTCCATAATTGAAAACAAAGGCATGGATGGATAGAGCACACCCATATGTTCAAATCACCCTTGCTGAAGTATCTCAAAATAAGCATGGATCTCTCTATAGCATCAAGTTTACATGGCATAAAAATAACAGCAGAACAAGGACTGAAATCAGCAACATCACGAAGCCTAGTTTGCATGCTTGTGCTAGTCATCACATTGATCACAAAAATACATGGCAAGGACCTCTGTAAAGATGGCATGGCATAGAACAAAACACCTCTAGAGCTCATGCCCATAAGATGCACACAATAAATGTAGCAAAAATGACAAATGCACACATTCTGTTAAGAAGCAGGAACTAACATTATATAGCACTCTTGCAACAGAGATTCGGGCGTCGAGATGACCTCAAATGAACATGGCCCAATGGAACAAAATGGAGAGCACATCCTGATGGACATTTCGATATACCATGCGCATGAAACGGAGCTACGACGACGGAGTTATGATGCGATGAACAGGGCTGTAAAATACTGCAGACTTAGAGGAAAAAACGAAGTCAACCTAGGTTCCAGATCTGGATCCAGCTCATGGATCGAGGTTCACCGGAGTTCCTCGCCGGAGACAGGCCGAGAGGAGGCCGGAGAGGAGATGGGGACGGCGGAGCGCGGCCGGGGCCGAGGGCATAGGCGGCGGTTGGCGGCGACGAAGTCCAGCGGGGCGCGGCTCCTCTGGTGGGGAGGCGGTGGCCGGCGGCGAG